>NW_007247045.1:588929-593409 GCF_000164805.1 Carlito syrichta | reverse complement strand
CGGGTCTTGAACCCGCGGGCTCAGGCAGTCCACTCACCTCGGCCTCCCAAAGCGCTGGGATTACAGGCTGAGCCACTGAGCCCAGCCTTTTTTTGTTGTTGGCTAGAGTGCATCAGCCTGCTGGGCTCAGGCAATCCTTCCACCTTAGCCTTACAAGTAGCTGGAACTACAAGCACACGCTACCATGCCCGGCTAATTTTTTTGATTTATTGTAGGGATGAGATCTCACCAAGTTGCCTGGGCTGGTCTTGAACCCGCAGGCTCAGACAATCCACTCGCCTCGGCTTCCCAAAGTGTTGGGATTACAGGCTGAGGCACTGAGGCTGGCCCTCACTTGTTTTCTAAACCTCCTTTCTGCCTTACCTTTGCAGGCTACCTTATCCTAGATTTGCCCTGGGTGATCAGATTTACTCCCATAGCATCATTTACCATATATATTCTGATGATTCCCACATCTCTCTTTGAAGCCTGGATATCGCCCAAGTACTTCCAACTTGAGATGTCTAAATTGAAATGTTTCCCACCCCTTTCCCATTCTCCTTGCACAATTCTCAGCTGAAAACCTGCCTCATTTCTATAACTTAACAGCAAAATCTAATCTATTCTACTTGGTTTTTTGTTTGTTTGTTTTTTCTGATTTGGAGTCTGTTGCCCAGGCTGGAGTGCAGTGGCACACTCACAGCCACTCCAGTGTCGACCCACTGGGCTCCAGTGATCCTTTTGCCTCTGCCTTTCAAGTAGCCGGAACTACAGACGCGTGCTATCACTCCCAGCTAATTTTCTAGTTATTGTAGAGACGAGGTCTCGCCAAGTTGCCTGGGTTGGTCTCAAACTTGTGGACTCAGGCAATTCACTCACCTCAGCCTCCCAAAGTGCCGGGATTATAGGCTGAACCACCGAGCCTGGCTAGTCTATTCTACTTGTAAAGTATACCTCCAATCTTTCCTCTTTGCTCTAGCTTCATTGCTGTGTGTGTGTGTGTGTCAGAGTCTTACTTTGTCACCCAGACTGGAGTGTAGTGACTTGCTCAGACCTGCTGGACTCAGGTGATCCTTCCACCGCAGCCTTCCAAGTAGTTGGAATCACAGGCATGCACCACCACTCCCGGCTAATTTTTTTTATTTATTTTAGTGACAAAGTCTTGCCAAGTTGCCCAGACTGGTCTTGAACCCCTGGACTCAGGCAGTCCTTTTGCCTCCTCCTCCTCCCAAAGTGCTAGGATAACAGGCATAAGCCACTGTGTCCAGCTTCTCTAGCTCCGTTGCTTTTATATCCAAACTGTTGTGATAGCCCCAAATGGGGTGTGTTGATTGCTTGCTTAAAATCCCAGAGGGTCTTCTCATTATACGTGGAGTAAAAAGCTTCCAGTCGTGGTTGTAAGGTCTTCAATCTTACCTTGTACCACTCTTTTCCAGTTTACTAGACTAGCCACTTGGTTCCTTTTGGAATAAATACTCAAGCTCTGTATTACTATCTCCTTCTCTTTAGAGCCTTTTTATTTTTTTTTTTAAGCTGAATCTCTGGCAAACTTTTTATTATTTTGTTTCAGCATAAATATCACCTATTCAAAGAAGCCTTTCCTCACATCTAAACCCTTGCAAAGTAAGCATCTTTATTATTCTGTATCATAGTATATTATTTTCTTATTAGCCTTTTTAAAGGGTATACTTTTTATTGTTTATTGCTTGTTTTGTCCTCCAGCAAAGTCTTATTAATTATTCATGTTTCTTAGATGAATCCCTTGAATCACTGCTGTGATTCTCTTAATCCAAGTCCAACGTTATGACCCAGAAGATTCATTCAACAGCAATACTGTCTGGTTTCCCTGTCTTTAGTCTTCCCTTTCCAGTCAGTCTCCATACTTGTTCAGGGATCTTTCTCATGTGTAGACCCTCCTCAGCATGGCATTAGCAGCTCTTTGTGACCTGGCCCCTCCTTAAATTTCCAGCCTTATTTCTCACCAGTCCTCTTCTGTGCCCCAGCATACTGAACTATTTGTGATCACAAGCTTATCACGTTTTTCTTTACCTTTAGGCCTTTACATTTATTTAATCCGCCTCCTGGACTCATTTTCTCTTTCTTGACCCCTTGACTTGACGAATTGAGGACTCAATTTAGATAGCACTTTTTTAATGAAGGCTTTCCTAATCCTCCCTTCAAACCTAGGTTAAATGCCCCTTCTGTATTCTCCTCTAACATTCTGTGCTTACTGTTATCATGATACTTGATATATGTATTATAGTTCCCTATTACATTATGTTTTCTCCCCACCCCTTGACACGCTACTTGAAATCAAGAACTGATTCTTAGTCATTGTTGTTGACTTAGCACCTGAGTCAGTATTCAATACATTGTGGCACTGAGTGAAAGTCGCTTGTCACAGACTAAGTGGTAGCAGTGTGGGGGCTAGTTGACTGTAAACTGAATAGGGTAATTACTTATAGTTGGATTTGGGGAATTTTCCAATGAAGGAGAGTGAGTGAAAGAAATCACACTGGAAGTTTAGGTATGCCCACTTGATTCTTAAAGAATGTTGTTTATAGTTTGAGTGGTGAGAGAGTAGTGGAGTCTTGCCTTTATCTTAGATGTACTTTTTTTATATTTTTATCTCAACCATGTTTAAATTATGATTTTTTTTTTTTTGGTTACAGGTTAAGAAATATCCTCTCAGTAGTTGGTACTGATGCCTTAAAAAAGACAAAAAAGGATGATGAGAAATCTAAGAAGTCCAAAGAAGAGGTAAACTTTGTCTTTGACTTCACAGTGTAAACATGAAGGAAATGAGATTGTTCTCATTTTCTGCTTTCAGTGGTTTGCTTTGCTAGCATGAGGGGGCAGAATGGCTTTGATTGCTCTGCCATTCAGGAATAGTTTTTAGCAATAGTTTATGGTTCCTATGTAGGTATAATGTAGCCAAGTGAATTTTCCAGTCAAGAAAGAATCATAGCAATTCTGGTGTAGCTTAACAAGGAACAGGAACCATCTAATAAGACATTATAGAAAAAAATACAGTAGAAAGCACATGCCTGACTTTATTCTAACTAAACTAATTCACCTTCTTTCTTGGCCATTACAATAGAGAATTGACAGCTGCGGAAGGGGCAGAGCTGCTTCGAAGTTAACATTTCTGCTCTTAATTTGCCTTTCAGTATCAGCAAACCTGGTACCATGAAGGACCAAATAGCCTGAAGGTGGCTAGACTATGGATTGCTAATTATTCGCTGCCCAGGTAAGGAGAGCCTCTAGTAGAAGAAAGAAGTGTTTTTATTTGTTTACTTCTTCTGGGGAACTGAGGGTCTGCTTTGTAATGACTGTGGTTGTTAAGTGGAGTTGAGTGGTAGAGATACATGCGTGGGCCCTTGTTTGCAATCCAATCTGCTCTTGATAGTGATGTTTCTGTGCCATAGGGCAATGAAGCGCTTAGAAGAGGCTCGCCTCCATAAAGAGATTCCTGAGACAACTCGGACCTCCCAGATGCAGGAACTGCACAAGTCTCTCCGGGTAAGATGCTCTCAGTGATTGTCCAGTATCTTAAAGGTTGTTTCTGAGAAGAAGTAAACAATTACAGCTGCTTTTACTGTCCCAGAGGTCTGCTTGGGCCCACCTCTGGGATAGTAAAAGCAGCTGTAATTATTCCTCTCTGCTTGAGCCATTGTGGTAATGGAAGGAGCCATTGGTTAAAGTAACAGGAAACTACAGTGCTTTGTACTCAGCAGAAGCCAATGGTTCTGCTTTAATTCTCTCTTTTAATATGACATAACTGTGCTCTCGATTTCTCTAATATTTTTTGTGTATATTTAGCTGACACACAAGGTAGTGATACTAGAACTGTAGAAAACAGCATGCTGGAGTTTCAGATAAACCTTGACTCCATTTGTCAATATGAGTGTCTCCTAACAGCAACAAAAGAACCATAGACTCTTGGGGTGGGTTAAAACAGAAGTTGCTTTTTTTATGGTGGAAAAGTCACTGAAGTCTTGGATTAGCCTATTAATGAACACTATTTTTTTTCGTCCCTTTTATTTTTAAGTCTTTGAATAATTTCTGCAGTCAAATTGGGGATGATCGGCCTATCTCCTACTGTCACTTTAGTCCCAATTCCAAGATGCTGGCCACAGCTTGTTGGTAAGTGACATTTTTCCCTAAATGGGGGATAAATTCATAAAAAAATTACAATTTGTCTTAGATTCCTATCTCTACATCCTTTTCCTCTGCTTCTCATGATCATATCAAAGTACAGATGATAGTGCTCTACCTGCTGTATGATACAGTATAGGCTTTGTTGAGCTATTCTTTTTGTTCTACAGGCACCCCGGAGATCCATATCATGTAGTCTGCCATAGTCTTGACACAGTGTTTGAAGTGGGTCATATAGTGCATTTTAGAACAAATAGTAAGCCGGGCTTGGTGACTCAGCCTGTAATCCCATGCCTTTGGGAGGCTGAGGTGAGTGGATTACCTGAGCCCGCGGGTTCGAGAC
>NW_007247045.1:579988-588820 GCF_000164805.1 Carlito syrichta | reverse complement strand
CGCCGGAGCCCAGCAGGCTGAGGCTGCAGTGGCCGGGAACGGCCACTGCACTCCAGTCTGGGCAACAGAGTGAGACTCCAACTCAAAAAAAAGAACAAATAGTATCCACACCTCAATCTAGCTTTTCCAGTTATGCGACCTAGCTAAGATACTTAATCCTTGTAAGTCTCAGTGTCCTTAACTGTAAGGTGGGGTGAGATAGTGTTTGTAGAGCATTTTGCCCTGATAGTGCCTGATGTGGTATGGTCTCAGTAAACATTAATTATTGGTTTATCTTAATTTGTTTTCTATTTATCTACCACACATGCAGAAAACTTAGGAGGTGGGAATTTTGTTGATTTGTTTTGTTTTGTTTTTTTGTGGAACATGGCTGTCTGTTAAACATACATTAAATGCACAGGAACTACTTAACTAGACTTCTGACTTGAGACTGGTTCAGAAGAAAGCCAAGGAACTATACAAATCAGGCCACTTCTCTAAGCCTCTGTTATCTTAACTATAAAGTCAAAATGGTAATTCTTGGCCTTATCTACCTCATAAGTCTATCATAAAGATCATTTGAGATAATAGATATAAAAGTAATTTATTGGAGGCTGGGCGTGGTGTCTCAAGCCTGTAATCCCAGCACTTTGTAAAGCCAAGGAAAAAGGATTAGCTTAATTCAGGGGTTCGAGACTAGCCTGGGCAACTTGATGAGACCTTGTCTCCACAATAAATCAAAAAAATTAGCCAGACAAGGTAGCATGCACCTGTAGTTCCAGCTACTTGGAAGGCTGAGGCAGAAGGATCGCCTGAGTCCAGGAGGTCGAGGCTGTGGTACCCATAAGTGTGCCACTGCACCCCAGCCTGGGCAACAGAGTGAGACTCTGACAAAAAAAAAAAAAAGTAATTTATTGGAAAATTTCCAAAACCAAAAGTGTTTAAAATTTTTAAAATACTTTGTAAGTCGCAAACTGCTGTTCATATTTGAGAAGATAGTATCATTACTAATGTAATTCTTACCAGATAGTTTAATTTGTTCTACTTGCCCTCATGAATGGATTCAGAAGTTAAGAAGAATGGCAACTTGTACAACGTTAATTATAGTCCAGTAGAGCCTCTAGTTGCATGCGATCTGGATATAGCTTTTTCTTCCATAACCCTTCAAATTATAAGGTTTTTATTTTTCTTTTTCTGTCAGTCACTGTAAAGTTTATTGGGGTGAGAAGAAATCTCTTCCTTTAGTAATGTTACCAAGGTACCTTTTCCTTCCCAGACCAACCTGGCTGAGATGATTTCCTTTGTATTTGATAGGAGTGGGCTTTGCAAGCTCTGGTCTGTTCCTGATTGCAACCTCCTTCACACTCTTCGAGGTAAGTTAGAGTCTTGTCTTCATCACGGTCTTTTTCCTAGTGTAAACTATGTTAAGCTGCAACCTCTGCCTGACACGCAGAACCAGTACATACTACACTAATTCTTGGTTTGATTTGACTTTGTTTTCTTGCTGCAAGGCTAAAATATGATGACTTCATACACACCTACTTTTTTCTCATGTCCAGTTAATGCTCTTGCATTTTATAATCTCTAAACCAAAACATGGTTTTTGTGTTTTGCTTTCTTTTTTTTTGAGTTAGAGTCTCATTCTGTCGCTCAGACTGGAGTGCAGTGGCCGCTCCCGGCCACCGCAGTCTCAACCTGCTGGGCTCTGGCAATCCTTCCACCTCAGCCTTCCGAGTAACTGGAATTACAGATGCGCGTTACCACACCTGGCTAATTTTTTGATTTATTGTAGAGATGAGGTCTCGCCTGCCCAGGCCGGTCTCGAAACCGCGGGCTCAGGCAATCCACTCACCTCAGCCTCCCAAAGGTGCGGGATTACGGGCTGAGCCACCGAGCCCAGCTGTGTTTAAATTTAAATAGTTCATTTTTAATCATTGGTCACTTTAGCATTCTGTGTACTCACATGTTCCCTAATAGAGACTTATTATTCATCATTGTCTGTATTTGGACATAAGTTATAAGGAGGTGAAAACCCTTTACCTTTCATCTTTTGCACTCCTTTAGGTCATAACACAAATGTAGGAGCAATTGTATTCCATCCCAAATCCACTGTTTCCTTGGACCAGAAAGATGTCAACCTGGCCTCTTGTGCTGCTGATGGCTCTGTGAAGCTTTGGAGTCTTGACAGGTAAATAGTACTTTTCTGCAGCCCATACTGCCACCGCTAATGTAGATAGTTGATTGGTTGGCCCTCAGAACCTCAGGGTAAAAAATCTGGCAAGACCTCAAGATGCTCAAAGAGTTAAGGTAACTTAGGTTGAAAATTAAATGAGGGCATCTTTCAGCCAAGTAAGGGCTGCATCGACTAAAGGGCACCAGCTGTGGAGTCCATGGCCTTGGCCAGATTGAAATCACGGCAGATCTTGAAGCTGATGCCCAATTCCAGTTCACTAGTATTTTTAAAATATTGCAACTCATACACTCTCACAGGTAGAATGAATTATATACTGGCCACATACAGAGGCATTGATCTAAAAAAAAACTCCAGCTGTGATAGCAGCATAAATGGATACTAGACTGTACTTCAGCTGTTAAGTTCCCATGCCTGGAGAAGCTGATTCCCACTCATCATGTGATAATTCAATTTGTACAATAAATTATGAACCTGAGGGAAAAAAATTAAATGGAAAATTTCTGTCTTAGATCTTTTCGCACCATAGAGTTTGTGCCAGGTTTTTCTAACCTGTTAACTTTACACCTTGATTTTTGCCTTAGCCTAATGGCTGTTGTTTCCCAGTACCATTTATTCTAGAAAGAACCAACCTACCTCCTACATGATATATTAATGGTAAACTAAAGATAAAATTCTTGGCAGCCTATTGTTTCTTAGCAGACAGCCACAGGGGAGAAGAAAGTGAGGCTCTGTCTCGCAGTATGCCAAGGAAGTGATATCTCATCCTTTACTAGAATATGTTGTTCAACTACAACAGTTGTGTTTTTTTTTAATGTGTTCATGATTATTGTTTTCCAAAAAAAAAATGTAGAAGTGCCTTGTTGGCTAAAAGACATCTGAGCTGGGCTCAGTGGCTCACACCTGTAATCTCAGCACTTTGGGAGGTAGAGGCGAGAGGATTGCCTGAGCCAATGAGTTTGAGACCAGGCTGGACAACTAGCCAAGACCTCAACTCTACAATAAATCAAAAAATTAGCTGGATGTAGTGGCACATGCCTGTAGTCCCAGCTACAGTGGCCGTGAGTGTGCCACAAGCTTCAGCCTAGAATACAGAGTGAGACTCCAACTTTATGTATGTATGTATATTGGAGTCTCATTCTGTCACCCAGGCTGGAGTGCAGTGGCATACTGATGGCCACCGCAGCCTTGACCTGCAGGGCTCAGGTGATCCTTCTGCCTCAGCCTTCCAAGTTGCTGGAACTACAGGCACGCACCACCATGCCTGGCTAATTTTTTGATTCATTGTAGAGATGAGGTCTCACCAAGTTGCCTAGGCTGGTCTCGAACCCATGGGCTCAGGCAATCCTCTCACCTCAGCCTCCCAAAGTGCTGGGATTATAGGAGTCAACCACCATGCTCTGCTGAGACTCCAACTTAAAAAAAAAATCTGAATGTAATTGCTTAGTTTTCTTTCTTTGAGAAAGCATATGAAGGTTTGTATTCCAGAATTTTTTTTTTGTTTTGAGTTGGAGTCTCACTCTGTTGCCCAGGCTGGAGTGTAGTGTCATGCTCATGGTCACCACATCCTCTACTTGCTGGGCTCAGGTGATCCTTCCACCTCAGCCTTCCAAGTCGCTGGAACCACAGGCTCACATCACCACACCTGGCTAATTTTTTTTTTCTTTATTTTAGAGACAAGGTCTCACCAAGTTGCCTGGGCTGGTCTCGAACTTATGGACACAGGCATGAGCCACCACATATGGCTGAGACTAAGCCTTATATCTATTTAGGAGTTTCTTCTTCCATTTGAATCTTTGAACAGGCCTAAATGTGAAAAAAATTTCTCTGTAATTCACCTGTATCAAAACTGACTGATTACAGTATCCTCACATTTCTACCCAAGTGTGCTTTCTTTCTAGAATTCAAGTACTTCTTTGATGCAGAGTGACTGTTTTGCTCATCAAGCTAAAGTATTTTTTTACTTTTTTTTTTTTTCCAATCCTAAATGGTATGGCATTAAGAGTTTATGAACACAGTGAATGAAGTAAAAAAGCAGTGTTTATCCATAGGTATGCACTATGGACGCATGAAATAATCTCAGATCTTTTAAAACCTTGGTAAATAGCTTAAATAATTGTTAGCCCTAAAGTTTCAACAAATTTCAAGTGTAGTTAAAATTTAGCGTCTCTTGTTGAACAGAATAGGTATGTCTACACAACAGTTAGTAAATTCAATGAATATTTGCATGTCTGTAAAATTGTTTATTTGGATATGTTTGGATCCTTTTCAGCGATGAACCAGTGGCAGATATTGAAGGTCATACAGTCCGCGTGGCCCGGGTAATGTGGCATCCATCAGGACGTTTCCTGGGTACCACCTGGTAAGCAATCCTGTTGCTATTTTATCTATACAGGCTTTATCTGTTAACTCTTTATGATTCTCTGCCAGTAAATTTTTAAAACAGAACTCTTCAAGTAAGATTTTCTTGGGCTGCAATGAATTGGAATCAGAATGTTTAATATAGTTAGGGCTTAATCTGTTTGCCTTTAAGTTGTGATTAAGCTGGTATTTCAAAGTGGCTAATTGCCAGGAAACAGGAGTGTCATTTCATCTTTTTCTTGACCAGTACAAAGGTGTGTGTTTGTTTTTGCTACACATTGTATTATAATTACTCTGTCAACAAATCAGTCTCCCTTTCTGGTTCTGTAAGTTCAGTGAGGCCAGAATCTACTAATGGACATTTTCATTCATTATAATTTACATACAGTGGAATGGATTTAAGTGTACGATTCTATTTGTCTTTAAAAATTGATAACTCTGACTGGGCTCGGTGACTCAGCCTGTAATCCCACTGCTTTGGGAGGCCGAGGTGAGTGGATTGCCTGAGCCCGCGGGTTCGAGACCCAGTTGGGCAACTTGGCGAGAACTCATCTCTACAATAAATAAAAAATTAACCTGGCGTGGTAGCGCACACCTGTAGTTCCAGCCACTTGGAAGCCTGAGGCAGAAGGATCGTCGGAGCCCAGCAGGTCGAGGCTTCGGTGGCTGGGCCACTGCACTCCAGTCTGGGTGACAGAGTGAGACTCCAACTCCCCAAAAAAAATTGGATAACTCTGCCGGATGCAGTGGCTCACGCCTATAATTCCAGCACTTTGGGAGGCAGAGGTGAGAGGATTACCTGAGCCCATAGGTTCCAGACCAGCCTAGGCAACTTGACGAGGCCTCGTCTCTACAGTAAGTCAAAAAATTAGCTGGGTGTGGTGGCACACACCTGTGGTTCCAGCTGCATGGAAGCCTGAAGCAGAAGGATCACCTGAGTCTGTTGCATTTGAGTACTTTGTCATATGCTTTGCCCATTTTTTTGACAGAATTTGTTTCTTTTGTCTTTATTTCCATTTTCATAGTCATTTCTGCCATCATGTACTGAAGAGACTTTCCTTTCCTGAAATTGTTTTAGCATTCTAGTTGAAAGTCATTTGACCATTTATGTGTGGATTATTTCTGTACTTTCTATTCTGTTCCGTTAATCTATTTGTGATTGATTTTTGTATCCCCAACATCCACTTTAGGACCTAGTCAATTTATAAGTGCTTGATGAAATGGAACGCAGGAAGAAAGAAGACAACAGAGTCCTTGCTGGGTCATTCTTGGGGAATTCTGTTATAAAAATAGCCACTTAAGAAGGTTTACACCAAGTCTATGGTTTCCCCGTTATCACCTAAGACATATATATATGCTTAGTTGTTGAGTCATTGTTCATGTCAGAAAAGAATTTCTTATTAATATGATGATATGAATAGTTTCAGAAGTGTAACTTAAGCTACAATTATTTATAGTACCTTATACATTGTAGAAACAATATATACCTGATTGATTGTTAGTGTGATTTTTTTTTTTTAAGCTATGACCGTTCATGGCGCTTATGGGATTTGGAGGCTCAAGAGGAGATCCTGCATCAGGAAGGCCACAGCATGGGTGTGTATGACATTGCCTTCCATCAAGATGGCTCTTTGGCTGGCACTGGGTAAGGCTTCTTCTGTATAGCCAGAGACATCTCAGTAGTCTCACTTATGTGTGCCTGCTTCCGTAGAAAACTGCATTCAGAATGTTCACTTATAAATTATTTTCTCAGGGGACTGGATGCATTTGGTCGAGTTTGGGACCTACGCACGGGACGTTGTATCATGTTCCTGGAAGGCCATCTGAAGGAAATCTATGGAATACATTTTTCCCCCAATGGGTAAAATAAACTCACTGAATCAGAGGTGGAAGGGTTCTTGGTCAGAAGGAACTCTTCTGACTTCAGTCCTGCATCTGATCCACAGGTACCACATTGCAACTGGCAGTGGTGACAACACCTGCAAAGTGTGGGACCTTCGACAGCGGCGTTGCGTGTATACCATCCCTGCCCACCAGAACTTAGTAACTGGTGTCAAGTTTGAGCGTAAGCTTTCCTCCTATTTTAGGCCTAAATGACAGACAGGCAGTGATTTTGCTTCCATGGAATGCAGGCCAGGCTTCAGCTTAACTGAGACAGGGAACAGGAGAGAATTTGACCTCTGTTAAAGGAGCAGATTATCATTTCCTTCCCTTTTCTGTAACCCTAGTCAGAGCTGTGGCAAAGCATGCTTCTTGTTGCTAGGAAGAAAGACTTTTGTGAGTGTTTTGCTTTGTTCTTTCCTCCATGGACTTTCTTTTTTTTTTTTTGAGTTGGAGTCTCACTCTGTCGCCTATCACCCAGACTGGAGTACAGTGGCACACTCCCGCCCACCGCAAACTTGACCTCCTGGGCTTCAGTGATCCTCCCAAGTAGCCAGAACTACAGGCGTGTGCTACCACGCCTGGCCAATTTTTTATTTATTGTAGAGACGAGGTCTCACCAAGTTGCCCAGGCTGATCTCAAACCCAGGGATTCAGGCAATCTACTCACCTCAGCCTCCCAAAGTGCTGGGATTACAGGCTGAGCCACCGAGCCCGGCCCCTCCATGGACTTTCTAAGCATTGAATCCATAATGTTATTCTGAACAGATTGCCTAGTGGGGAAAGTGCCAAAAGACCTTAATGTTGTTTGTTCTTTTAAGTCTGCCTGTAGTTGTCCCTTTTTCTAAAGGCCTAGTAGGAATATAGAATCAGAGTGTTGGGTTTTTCTGAGTGTAGAAGTACTTTCTTTTCAAAATAGTATGTTTTTGCAGATTTTTATGCTTTCTGCTCTTTTGAATGCTTGAGTTCCTCAAGCAACTCCGTTTCTCTTCTCCTGTAGCTATTCATGGGAACTTCTTGCTCACTGGTGCCTATGATAACACAGCCAAGATCTGGACCCACCCAGGCTGGTCCCCACTGAAGACTTTGGCTGGCCATGAAGGCAAAGTGATGGGCCTAGACATTTCTTCTGATGGGCAGCTCATAGCCACTTGTTCATATGACCGGACCTTCAAGCTCTGGATGGCTGAATAGACAAGACAATGGAAAAAGGACTTGCAACTTCAAGCTCTCCCTTAGGAGCTATTTTCCTCAAAAGAAAAGAATTGAAGTGTTTAGTTCTATCATGTTTTTTGCCAATTGCCATGTATAGACCCTCAGTAGAACTGGATATTCATGTCAGCCCCCACTCCAGACAGGCAGCTCACTGACTAGTTGATGGTGAACCCCTTTCATGGTTGAAAATTTAACTCCCCTCTTGAGGCCCTGCCACAAACTGTGTAGACATTGTTTTTAATCTTTTGTTTGAATGCCTTTTAGCCTTCCATACGGTCCTCAGGGTTTTGACTGGCCCTTTCCATTTTTAATTCTTGAAACTTGGCTTTCCATAACATGGTATATGCTTCAGGACTACCTATGACCCAGAGAGCAAGGTGACTGGACTATAGTTTGGAAGCCCTCAAGTTAAAGAGGCACATCTTTACCATTTATTGGTTAAATGGTGCCTGACAGCAAGGACTTTTCCTCTCCCTCTAGAATGGGAGATGAAGCAAAAGACTGCAGCTATGCTGTTGGTTATGCAATGAAGATTTTACCTCTTCCTTTTGAGTTCACTTGGAATGCTAACTGCATCAGGAACCTCAGAACTGAGCATTTCTCTTTTCAGAAAATGTCTTCGATTTGCTCTGAAGTATGGCATTCTTCATATTACCCTAAGCAAGACCATGTGTCAGGATTCAAAGAATTTTTTAGAAAGCAAACATGATGTTTCCATTTTGTACAACTCTATTTCAGTTGGTTATTTAAAGGATGTGCTTCATGTATTAAAGGGTACTTCATATCAAAGTAACTAGAAAAAATCCCAAATGGATATTTTCTGAACATAAACTTTTTATTTCTGTTTTCCCCAACTAAAGTTAAGGGTTTTATCTTTTTATCTTTATTATATACTTGCTAAGAGTAAAGTCCTACTATGAAAACTATCCTTTAAAGAATTATTTTCTGAATCCCAGCCATTGGTCCATAGAGGTCCCTTGTTTTGATTTGATAACAGATGATTTCAAATACACATCACTCCAATTTCTGTCTCCTTAGTAAGCACTCTGTTAACAATTTTTTTTTCTTTGAGTTGGAGTCTCACTCTGTCGCCCAGACTGGAGTGCAGTGGCCGCTCCTTGGCCACCGCAGCCTCGACCTACTGAGCTCCAGCGATCCTTCCGTCTCAGCCTTCCGAGTAGCTGGAACTACAGGCGCGTGCTACC
>NW_007247045.1:568942-579875 GCF_000164805.1 Carlito syrichta | reverse complement strand
CACTCACCTCAGCCTCCCAAGGCGCGGGATTACAGGCTGAGCCACTGAGCCCGGCTAATTTTCTTTTTTTTTAATAGAAGCCTGTTTGCATTTGTGGGCCAGACTACTAGTAGGCTGTATCTAGACTCAATTTTAATTCTTAATTATTGGTCATGCAGCAGTTATTTTCACCTTTTTCCACGCTAAATGTACAACCTCTGAACTCTGAAACTGCACAGTACATTCACACAAAAATACCGGAATTTGAAAGAAGGAAAGTTTGTCTATAAAAGAACATTAAAGAAGGACTTACATGGTGGCTTCTCCTTGAATGGTCTCTCTTCATTTGGTATTCCAGAGAGGTTGAGACTGGCTTTGGTGAACTCTAGGAATGTGGCATATTGCTAAACATACTGTTAATTTGGAGATTTTTTTGTGTTTTTTTTTTAATTTATTGTAGAGATGAGGCCTTGCTATGTTGCCCAGGCTGATCCTGAGTTCAGGCAATCTCACTTTGGTTTCTCAAAGTGTAAACATACTGTTTTTAGTTTTTTTGAGTAGGAGTCTCACTGTGTCGCCCAGGCTGGAGTACAGTGGCACGCTCAAGGCCACCACAGCCTAGACCTGCTAGGCTCAGGTGATCCTTCTACCCCCGCCTTCCAAGTTGCTGGAACCACAGGAGAGCGCCACCACACCCAGCTGTTCTGTTGTTGTTGTTGTTGTTGTTGTTTGATTGATTGTAGAGATGAGCTCTCACCAAGTTGCCCAGGCTAGTCTGGAGCCTCTGGACTCAGACAATCATCTCGCCTCCATCTCCCAAAGTGCTGGGATTACAGGTGTGAGCCACCATACCCAACTAACTACACTGTTTTTAATCTGTGTTTCCTGTGTTAAGTTTCCAGATTCTTGGGTCTACCCTCTGTTGGGCACTCTGTTATTGTGTTAATGAATTCGATTTCTCTCATAGTTTCCCATGAAGAGAAACTGTTTCTCATTACCTCCTTTGTGGCATGGGTAAAATAACGGTGTATGAGCATGCAATTTGGATATAATGTGCTAACAAAGGTTTTCAGTTCTCAAGTTCAAATTTTACTATTAATTCCCTAAACTTGCTTTTTTGTTTATTTTTTTGGTGGTGGTTCCAAGAGGTAGCAGTTGGGTGAGAACATTTCATCTAAGCCTTTGTGAGAACAAATAACCTTGTGGAATGTCCATTTCATCACAGGAATTAAACATCACTGTAAGAAAGTGGTCAGTGAAGAAACAAAGGAGTGGTGTTTCATGAAAATGTTAAGATAAACATAGCCAACATTTCACAGAACACACCCCCTGCTATTCAGACATCTCGTTTAATCCTCATAATCTTAGGAGTTTATTTCTTTTTTGAAGACAAAACAGGCTCAAGTTAAGGGACTTGTTCAAGGTTACTCATCTAGCATTTGTGGAGTCTGAATTTGAATCCTAGGCTAACCACTTATGACCTTATGGAGAGGTTTCACAAGGATTTATTGAGTATGTTGACCAGACAGAAGGACCAGTGCAGCCAGCATGGCCTGTTTCCTATACAGAGTCTGAGCTTTTTAACAACCACTTTTGTATATGGCCCCCCATTTTTAAGAGGGTGTCTTGAACTCCTGGGTTCAAGTGATCCTGCCTCAGCCTCCAGAGTAGCTAGGATTACAGGCATACCACTGCTCACCTATATAGTACCCATTTGACAAGTCACTTCATCTCTGATCTCATGCCAAATGAAGCAAAAGTAACTTCCCGCTTCTACTTCATAAACTTATGAGGAGCCTCTTGTGTTCGTCAATAGGATAACTATTTGCTTTTGGGCACGAATGCTGTTTCGCCTGTGGACCTGTCTTAAACATCACAATGGTCTTAGCATCCCAGACCTCTGAGCACTAAATGCCAGCAGCACAGTTTACCTCCTTCATTCAGTACCAAAGGTGCTCCCACACATTTCCAGATGTCCTCCTAGGACAAGACTGCCACCCCTAACAGCGTGGGACTGCCCCAAGGCTAGAACTACTGGATTTGAAAATAGAAGACACCTTAATGTTAAGTGCAGTTGGCCCTTTGTATCTGTGGATTTCATACCCACAGATTCAACCTCAAGTCAAAAAAAAGATTTTAATTGCACTCCTACGAACATGTAAACATGTATAGATTTTTTTTCCTGACAATCCATAAACAACATAGTATGACAGCTATTTGCTTAGCATTTACATTGTACTAAGTATTATGAGTAATCTAAAGGCAAGTTAAAGCATATAGGAGTATGTGTGTAGGTTATATGCAAATATGATGCCGTCTTATATCAGAGATTTGACCATCATATTTTGGTGTCTTCAGGAAGTCCTGGAACCAATCCCCATGGATACCAAGGGGCCAACTATATATTCTTCCCTATACAAAAACCGCAAACCTGTGTCTTGGCCAGGCACGGTGATTTACACCTATAATCCCAGCACAATGGGAGGCGGGGGTGAAAGTATTGCCTGAGCCCATGGGTTTGAGACCAGCCTGGGCAACTTGGTGAGACCTCACCTCTACAATAAATGAAAAATGAGCCAAGAAGGGTGGCACATGCCTGTAGTTCCAGCTACTTGGAAGTCTGAGACAGAAGTATCTCCCGAGCCCAGCAGGTCAAGAGTGCAGAGGCTGTGAGCATGCCACTACACTCCAGCCTGGGAGACAGAGTGAGGCTCCAACTCAAAAACAAAAACAAACAAACAAAAAAAACCCTATGTCTTTTCTTATTTAGATGGTGTATCAGCCCCTCCAAGAACACAAATTCTTATTTTGACTGAAAGGACTGCACCCCTCACTAGCTGTGTGACCTTGAACAAGTAGCTAAATTCGTGAAGCCTGTTTTATCTGTAAAATGAGGATGAAGCTTACTTAAACCCAGACCATAGGTCCTAGTGCAGAGCAAGTGTTCCTGGGCTTCTCCCAGCTCCTCTCCCTGTCCCCTGTCCTGAGCTGCACTAGCCTGTCCCTCTTAGCGCAGAGAACATGGTGAGATGATTGTCTAACTTGACCTGCCATGAGGTTAAGGAGCAAAAGGGTGTAGAGAAATGAAGTCAGCAGAGAGAGAGAATCAACTTTAGTCTAATTACTCTTGATGGTGCAAGGGAAGAGGAAGTTGCTAGTCCCAGGCAGGACACCTAGGCAATTTTCCAATTTTGTAATGGAGAACATCTTTCATCACAATGGGACTTAAAGCCGGTGTTTTTTTATTTTACTTTTAGAAAGCAGGATTTACTGAGAGGACAGAAAAGTTCCCACAGTGGGAGGGACACGAAGGTGTTGCCCCAGCCAGTGTGTTTTAATAAATGAGATATATCTTGGCTATTGTGGAATATCTTGTACAGTAAAACCCCTACCCTAAATTGGGCAAGTTAACATTATTTGGAACAAATAAAACCAACTCAAGTTCTGACCTCTGAAAGCTTATTTTACAAATCTAAAAAGATGCTCAAAATGTTATCTTTCCATCGTTGTGATGGTATTTTAACCACTTTGGGATTGTTTTGGAGCCCTAAGCCACCAGGCAAGGTTAAAATTAGGAAAGCAGAGGCCGGGTGTGGTGACTTATGCCTGTAATCCCAGCACTCTGGGAGGCCACGGTGGGAGGATTACTTGAACCCAGGAGTTCAAGACCAGCCTGGGCAACATAGTGAGACTGGATCTCTAAAAAGTAGAAAAATAAATAAATATAAATTCAATAAACTGCTTAAAAATAAAATAATAAAATTAGGAAACCAGAAATCTTGGCTCTAGACACTGAAAGGCGACAACATGTTAAGCAACACAGCCCAAGCCTCCAAATTTGATCTCCTGAATTCTGTCACCAGGATCCCCTTATCTACTATGGCCTGGGATGGGAGCTAAGCTTTTTGCCTATGTCTGTGGTTTCCATCTTCTTGTGGCAAGAAGTATGCAGTCCTTGGGGGGAAGGGGAGTCAGTTCTAGCCTGTATCCATTCCAATCGGCCTTTGCATCTACCAGGAAGAATGCCCTATTCTTCAAAATCCCAGATTTCTCCTAATCCACTGATCCTGACTTTTTTCACCTTTAGCTTTGACACTTCATGAAGGACAGCTGGCAAGAGGTGCTCTTGTAAAGAAACAGCTGAATGAGCACGCCCTCCTTGCTGGTGAGGGCCGTCTACCACCCCAGATAACAGCCTAACTTATCCCTGGATTGTAAAATGAACACTACTGCAAAGGAAGATAATACCAAATGAGACTTTGCAGTCCTCACACCCAGAGGCAACCAAGAAAGACACGGGGACAGAGTGCTCACCCACACCTAGGAGGATCCACTTGGTGCACAAGATGGTGAAGATGAGGATGACAGCTCTCACCCTGGCAAAGTACCGGAACTTAGGGTTGCAGAAACCCTCCGTCAGACAGTAGTGTCTGGGGATGGGAATAGACACAGTCGCAGGGGCCATGTCCTGGGGCGGCCCAGTCTGGTTCCCAAGCTCCGGGCCTAGGTCCAGCGTGTACACCCGAGGGTGGCACAGGAAGTAAGGGCTCTTGGGCTTGTCCTTGAGACAGAGCTGACGGCCTTCCAGGATGACCCGGTGGGGGTCAAGGCGGAGCAGAGTGAGCATGGCATTGTCTGTGGGCAAGTCAGTGATGGGCTGCCCCGGGGCCAGCACAGTGGGATGGCGACAGAGTGGGCATAGCAAGGAGCGCTGAGCCGGAGTCACCAGGCCGAGGTGGGCTAGGCATTCCACGCAGAAGGAGTGGCAGCAGTTCAGCCTCTTGGTCGTGTGGAACGTGTTGTTGAAGGGGCTCCAGCAGACAGGTCACTCGGCCTCAAGCCCCGGGCCCTGCTGCTTGGCCATCTCTAGACCACACACGGAGAGGCCCCACAGAAGAAATCCTGGCAAAAGGGGAAAAGAAGCAAAGGAAAACCCGTGAATCCCTGTCCCTGTGTTTGGCCTACGGCTGTGTTCTGTGGGTGTAAAAAGGTATCACCCACATTTTTTTTTTGAGTTGGAGTCTCACTCTGTCACCCAGGCTGGAGTGCTGTGGCAAGCTCATGACCACCCCAGCCTCGACGTGCTGGGCTCAGGCGATCCTTCCTCCTCAGTCTTCCAAGCAGCTGGAACTACAGGCGCGTGCTACCAAGCCCAGTTTATTTTTTAAAATTTATTATTGTACAGACAAGGGCTCATCAAGTTGCCTACGTTGGTCTCGAACCCCTGAGCTTAGGCAATCCTCTCACCTCGGCGTCCCAAAGTGCTGGGACTACAGGCTTGAGCCACTGCACCTAGCCTCACCCACATTTTATAGATGAAGAAACTCAGGTTCAAAAGTGTTTTGTTCCAGATCACCATTTCCTAAGCCTCCTGCAGCCTCCCCTCTGTCAGGGTGGAGGCCTGGGTTACCACTACCAACAGCACCCGAATGAGTTGGCTTTGGAGGAAACTGCGCCTGGGGATTTGAAGGTGGATACCAATACTCCTTGTGCTCAGTGTGTTTGCCCTTGGCCGCCCTAAATCCAGGGAGAAGGGAGGGTTAAGCCAAAGTCAGTGATTTTTGCTAAAGGATAATTATTTCCTTCCCTGCTACCTCAAATCCCCGACTAGTGCAGAGAGATGGGCTTTGTGAATTCCCTGGTCTTCCCCCCCCTCTGGGGACAAATGCCTGGCCCTCTTTCCCTCCTTCCCTTGACCTAGCAAGGGGGCTCCTGATAAGATTTTTCTCCTTGACCTGGAAGCCTTGAAGAAGCTCTCCTGTCCAGGTCCCCAGATCCATCCTTCCAGAGCTTCTTCCCAGTACTCAGTCTCCCGGCTCTTCCTTCCTCCATTTGTCCCAGGACACTTCAGGACACCCACCTGGGCTTCCGTGGGCTCTAGGGTGGTCAGGCAGACTACTCTGACGGGCCCAAGGTGCCCGTCTCTCCCCTGAATCTTCAGAGCTTTTGGAGCTTGTCATCTCGCTACCAACCCCAGCATGTCTCCATGGCAGTGCACATAGCACCTAGAGCTGCCAGATAGCCCAGGCTGCAGCCTCTGGAGCACATCTGCTTGGAGCCAAGACCAGAGAGCTACCTGGGTGGCAGGCTGGGGGACCAGAGTTCTCCCCTGGGTACGGCATCTAACTGAACCTGGAAGCCAAGTATCTACAAGATAGTGGGCAGCCCCTTCTAGACCTGGAATCCCTGGCCTGGAAATATAGGACTGACAGTTTCCTCTTTCTAGATGTGAGAAGCGTGGGTCTTCTGGGTTCCCTCCTGGGCCCTCACTTCTTTTCTAAAATGACTGGAACCCAGCCGGGCTCGGTGGCTCAGCCTGTAATCCCGCGCCTTGGGAGGCTGAGGTGAGTGGTTTGCCTGAGCCCGCAGGTTCGAAACCCACCTGGGCAACTTGGCGAGACCTCATCTCTACAATAAATCAAAAAATTAGCCGGGTGTGGTAGCGCGCGCCTGTAGTTCCAGCTACTTGGAAGGCTGAGGCGGAAGGATCGCCGGCGCCCAGCAGGTCGAGGCTGCGGTGGTCCGGAGCAGCCACTGCACTCCAGTCTGGGTGACAGAGTGAGACTCCAACTCAAAAATAAATAAATAAATAAATAAATAAATAAATAAATAAATAAATAAATAAATATAAAATGGCTGGAACCCTACAGACCAATGGAACAGGATAGAGATTCCGGAAGCAAAACCTCAATTTCTCAACCAGCTCATCTTCAACAAAGCCTCCGCCAACAACCACTGGAGAGAGGAGAACCTATTCAGTAAATAGTACTGGGAAAACTGACTGACCACATGCAGAAAAATGAAACAGGACCCCTATCTATCACCAAATACAAAAATCAACTCTAAATGTATCAAAAACCTAAACGTAAACCTCAAACTTTAAGAATCTTAGAAAATGCAGGAGATAAGAATCTTAGAAAATGCAGGAATCTTAGAAATGAGAATAGGCAACTAATTCCTGATCAAACCCCAAAAGCCCATGCCATAAGAGGTAAAATAGCCAAATGGGACCTCATCAAACTGAAAAGCTTCTGCAAAGCAAAAGAAACCATTAAGGGGCAGGGAGGAGAGCTGGGCTCGGTGGCTCAGCCTGTAATACCGCACCTTTGGGAGGCTGAGGTGAGTGGATTGCCTGAGCCCACGGATTCAAGACCCACCTGGGCAACTTGGCGAGACCTCATCTCTACAATAAATCAAAAAATTAGCCGGGCGCAGTAGTGCGTGCCTATAGTTCTGGCTACTTGGAAGGCTGAGGCGGAGGGATCGCTGGAGCCCAGCAGGTCGAGGCTGCAGTGGCAAGGAGCGTGCCACTGCACTCCAGTCTGGGCAACAGAGTGAGACTCCAACTCAAAAAAAAAGAGAGAGTGTGGGAGGCCTGGCACGGTGGCTCATGCCTATAATTCCAGCACTTTGAGAGGTCAAGATGAGAGGATTGTCTGAGCCCACAGGTTTGAGACCAGCCTGGGCAACTTGGCGAGACCTCATCTCTATAATAAATCAAAAAATTAGCCTGGCATTGTGGCACGTGCCTGTAGTTCCAGCTACTTCGAAAGCAGAGGCGGAAGGATTACCTAAGCCCAGCAGATCGAGGCTGCAGTGGCTGGGAGCATGCCACTGCCCTCCAGCCTGGGCAATAGAGTGGGATTCCAACTCAACATAAATAAATAAGTAAATAAATAAATAAATATTGACCTTCCATGTGACCCAGCAATCCCCCTTCTGGGAATATACCTGAAGGAACTTAAATCACTTTACAAAAAAGATACCTGTGCATGCTTTTTTACTGCAACATTATTCACAATAGCAAAAACATGAACCCAAACATGCTGCCCATTGAAACTGGACTGCATTTTAAAAACATGGACTATTAATATAGGCCATATTAAACTTTTTTTCTATTACGCAGCCATAAAGAAGGACAAAATGATGGACTCAGCAACTTGAATGGATTTAGAGTCTGTAATACTCAGTGATCTATCACAGAAACAAAGAACTGAGTACCACACTTTCTCACTCATAAGTGGACCCTGAACGATTACCATCATGCTATAAGAAAGGGATTGGCAGTAGCAGGAAACTGCCAGGAGAGGTTGCAGGGGAGGGGACACAACATCAATAAGTGTACCTGATCTCAAGCCAGGCAAAGTGGGGACCAAAGGGAGGCCCAAACTTTACCTGTTTGATGACCACTTGTATACCTAATCCTGAATTGTACCCCACATCTTTAAAATAAGAAATACAAAAAAAATAAAATAAAATGACTGGAACGTCCTCCTTACACAGAGGGCTGCCTTGTGTTTCTGTTGCTGGCTACTTTGAAGCCTAAAAGCCTGAATATCAGATTCAGCGGGTCCTCTCTGCCGCCTGCTGATCTTTCTTTTTTTTTTTTTTGAGTTGGAATCTCACTCTGTTTCCCAGGCTGGAGTGCAGTGGCACGCTCATGACTGCAGCCTCGACCTGCTGGGCTCAGGTGATCCTTCTGCCTCAGCCTTCCAAGTAACTACTACAGGCATGCGCCACCGTGCCCGGCTGATTTTTTTATTTATTGTAGAGATAAGGTCTCACCAAGTTACCCAGGCTGGTCTCGAACCCATGGGCTCAGGCAGTCCTCTCACTTCGGCCTCCCAAAATGCTGGGATTATAGGCGTGAGCCACCGCGTCTGGCCCCTGCTGATCTTTCAATGTGCCTCAGCAACTGCAACACAGCCAGCCTGCTGAGGTCTCAGAGCCGGCCATCCCACCAAACCTGGGGGTTTAAAGGGAAAGTTGGAGGTAGGAGCACTCCAGCCCTGCATCCCCGTTTCAACCAGAAATACTTGGCTTTCATCTGTTTTCATAGTGGTCGTTTGAATAATTTGAAGAGTTGAGCTGCTGGTGGAAAAAAATTTAAAAACCAATTAACCATCTGGACCACTCACTTTGTAGATAAGAGACAAAAGTAACTCACCCAAAGTCACCCAGCTCGTTAATGGTGACAGTGGGACCCGTATCTTCAGACTCCCAGTCCACCACCATGCGGCTGTTTTAAACATGGAACACTGAATCCATGCGGTCTACCTGCTGAATGTGTGTTATTAACTAGGTCGTGGGAGGGATCCAAGAACTATGCAAGAGGGGAAGATGGAGATAGTCAGACTCTCTTGAGCCCCTGACAGGACATCATCCACTCTGACTGAGTTGATGCCTGCAGCAAAACCTGCTCACCCTTTCATCCAGGCCCTCCTGGTTTCTTTCTAGACTCACAGGGCAGAAGGACATGAAGCTATACAGCAGGAAATGCAGCAGCCTTAGCCAAAGCTAGGATGGTTTACCAAGGATCCATACCAGTGCCTTATTCTATTTGTTTGAGTCAGAATCTCACTCTGTCACCCAGGCTGGAGTGCAGCAGCACAATCACCACTACTGCAGTCTTGACCTGCTGGGCCCACGAGATCCTTCTGTCCCTGCCTTCCAAGTATCTGGGACTACAGGCACACACCACCACACACAGCTAATATTTTTTTTATTTCATTGTAGAGACAAGGTCTTACCATATTGCCCAGGCAGGTCTTCAATCCTTGGACTCAGGTGATCCTCTTGCCTTCCCCTCTCAAAGTGCTGGGATTACAGGTGTGAGCCACCATGCCGGTTTCATTCAACAGTCACTGAGTGCTTACTGCATACCAGGTGCTGTGATTCGTACTGGGTAAATAATGGTGGACAAAACAGACATAATCTTTGATCTCATGACATTTAGAGTCTAGCAGGGCAGAGACTTTTAATGAGTAACGAGCAATAACTAAATGCATAATGTTAATGGATGCTAAAGGACATTAAGGAAATGACCTGGGGGTGGAGGCTGCTCCCTACAGACCATCAAGGACGGTTTCTCCAAAGAGGTGATTCAGAGCTGAGACTGATGGCTGCAAGAATCCAGGCATGCAGCGTGGAGGAAGAACATTCAGGCCCAGGGGAACAGCATATATCAAAGCCTTGAGGTAAGAAGAGCTCTGCCAGTTTGGGGAAGTGAAAGGCGGCCAGGGCGACCTAAGTGTGGTGCATGGGGCTGAGATGGGCTAGGATAGGGGGCAGCAGGTGGGACCTGTAGGCTCAGAAACTCATCTGGATTTTATTCCTGAGGGGGGAGGTGGGGAGGTGACCTGATCCTATTTCCATTTTTTTCTTTTTCTTTTTTTAGATTAAAAGAAATAGTTTAAAAGAAATAGTTTATTTAGAAAGTAAATTGGGGAGAGAGAGAGAGAAAGAGGGGATTCACCTCCCCAAGGGAGGGGAGGGGGCCAAAGCTAGGAAACATGGCTATGATCACAGCTCAGAGAGCACATGGCCACACCAGAGTCTAATAAGGCAATGGCCGTGGCAATGACCTAGTAATGGCCCCTATTTCCTTTTGTTTTTTTTTGAGTTGGAGTCTCACTCTGTCACCCAGACTGGAGTGCAGTGGCTGCTCCCAGCCACCACAGCCTCGACCTGCTGGGCTCCAGCGATCCTTCCGTCTCAGCCTTCCAAGTAGCTGGAACTACAGGTGCGTGCCACCATGCCCGGCTAATTTTTGATTTATTGTAGAGATGAGATCAACTTGCCCAGGCAGGTCCTGAACCTGCAGACTCAGGCAATCCACTCGCCTCGGCCTCTCAAAGTGCTGGGATTACAGGTTAAGCCACTGAGCCCGGCCCAGATAGCATTTTCATTTGGTAGTATCTGTTCCATATATGTGTCTAATATCTGTCAGTCTCCATATATTTTACCCATTAAGAGGTTAGGCACAGTTCCCAATCTGGCAAGCTTAGAGAACCTAAGCCAACAAGTAAGAGACAAAAGCCCAGGGAATTAACAGAGATTTGGACTGAGAATTTTAATTCAATAAATACTGAGTAGTTATTATGTTCTATAGCAACAGAATAATCAGATGAGGTTCCTGTCCTGCAGAATATCTTCTGAGAGGAGACCAACACAG
>NW_007247045.1:564905-568922 GCF_000164805.1 Carlito syrichta | reverse complement strand
CTCTACAATAAATTAAAAAATTAGCCAGGCATGGTGGCATGTGCCTGTAGTTCCAGCTACTTGGGAGGCTGAAGTGGAAGGATGACCTGAGCATAACAAGTCGAGGCTGCAGTGGCCATGAGCATGCCACTGCACTCCAGCCTGGGAGACAGAGTGAGACTCTGAATTTTAAAAAAAAAGTGATGAAAGCATTTATTAATATGGAAGTATGTCTATGATATTGAAAGGACATAACTTGAAGTCAATATACTAAATGAGTAGCCTTTTTTTTTTTGTCTGAGTTTCACTCTGTCACCCAGGCTGGAATGCAGTGACATGCTCCTGGTCACTGCAGCCTGGACCTGCTGGGCTCCGGCGATCCTTCCGCCTCAGCCTTCCAAGTACCTGGAACTATAGGCGCGCGCTACCACGCCCGGCTCATTTTGATTTACTGTTGAGATGCAGTCTCACCAAGTTGCCCAGGCGGGTCTTGAACCCGCAGGCTCAGGCAATCCACTCACCTCAGCCTCTCAAAGGCGCGGGATTACAGGCTGAGCTACCGAGCCCGGCTAATGATCAGCTATTCTATTTCAAGTATCTGCCCCCACCCAGAAGACCCAAGCTAAATTAATCAGCCCTTTGATGACCTTCATGATACAGACAGACCCCATCACCATGGCAGCAATCATGTGACTAACCCACCCATCTGCTTGGAGTCCCTCACCTGATGTCAGTACTTATGCTTACCTGCCCCTCCGTTATGATGTGGAGCAGACCAGCACCGAGTCACTTAACGACCCCCCACCATCAAAAGGAAAGTTTAAAAGCATTTGGGTCTGACACAGTAGCTCAACCTGTAATCCTAGCACTTTGGGAGGAAGGGGTGAAAAGACTGCCTAAGTACAGGGGTTCGGCACCAGCCTAGGCAACTTGGCAAGGCCTCATCTCTACAATAAATAAATAAATAATTAGCCTGGTGTGGTGGCGCATGCCCATGGTTTCTGACACTTGGAAGGCTGCGGTGGAGGGATCACCTGAGCCCAGTAGGACAAGGGTGCGGTAGCTGTGAGCGTGCCACTGCACTCCATGCTGGGCAACAGAGTGAGACTCTGACTCAAAAAAGAAAAAAAAGAAAAAGAAAAGCCTTCGACCTGGAGCAGCCATTCACCATTACCTTGCTAAGCTGTGGTCTGTCATGTGTTCTTTGAGCTGTGGCCAGGCCATGTTTTCCTAAGTTGGGGTGAGGTGAATCTCCTCTCTCTCTCATTTACTTTTTTCTTTTTTTGAGTTGGAGTCTCTGTCTTCCAGGCTAGAGTACAGCAACATGCTCACGGTCACCACAGCCTCAACCTGCTGGGCTCAGGCTATCCTTCTACCAAAGCCTTCCAAGTAGCTGGAACCACAGTTGTGCGCCACTATGCCTGGCTAATTTTTTTTTTGAGTGGGAGTCTCACTCTGTCGCCCAGGCTGGAATGCAGCGACATTCCACTGCAGCTTCGACCTACTGGACTCAGATGATCCTTCTGCCTCAGCCTTCCATGTAGCTGGAACTACAGGCTTGTGCTACCATGCCCGCCAATTTTTCTATTTATTGTAGAGATGAGGTCTCATCAAGTTACCCAGGCTGGTCTCGAACCCGTGGGCTCAGGCAATCCTCTCACCTTGGCCTCCCAAAGTTCTGGGATTATAGGTGAGAGCCACCACGCCCAGTTAATTTTTTTATTTATTGTAGAGATGAAGTCTCATCAAGTTACCCAGACTGGTCTCAAACTCCTAGGCTCAAGCAATCCTCTCACCTCCGCCTCCCAAAGTGCTGGGATTACAGGCATGAGTAACTATGCCTGGCTTCTTTCATTTACTTTCTAGATAAATTATATTTTCTAATCTAACCGCTGTGCAATTCTTCACCTCTTTTGGGCAGAATCAGATCATAAACCAGAACCCCCCTGGCAGATCTGACCTAACATTTTAGAGATCCCACTGGAATGATATTGTAACCTAGCAGATATAATGTCATTAAGTGAAAAAGAACCAGTAATACGACCATATTAAATTTTCAAAAGTATATATGCGCGATGGGAAAATGTCTGGAAAGATAAACAGTCAAATATCATCTAAGATAAAAAGATTATAAGGTCTTTAACAATTATCTTACTGGCCGGGCACGGTGGCTCAAGCCTGTAATCCCAGCACTTTGGGAGGCTGAGGCGAGAGGATTGCCTGAGTCCACGAGTTCGAGACCAGCCTGGGCAACTTGGTGAGACCTCATCTCTACAATCAATCAAAAAATTAGCTGGGTATGATGGTGTATGCCTGTAGTTCCAGCCACTTAGAAGGCTGAGGTGAAGGATCACCTGAGCCCAGCAGGTCGAGGTTATGAGCATGCCACTACACTCCAGCCTGGGTGACAGTGAGACTCCCACTAAAAAAAAAAAAAAAAAAGCAAATGTTGTCAATGTGTATACATAGAATTAACCAAAGCCCTAGGGGAATAAATATTGCTATATTACCAAAGCCAATTAAAACTTGCTGTCCTCATATGTGAAATTCTGTCTGACAAAGAGTATAGACAATAATTACCTCTTTAAAAAAATTCTGAGCCAGGCTTGATGGCTCAGCCTGTAATCCCAGCACTTTGGGAGGCCGAGGTGAAAAGACTGCCTGAGCCCTCGGGTTCCAGACCAGCCTGGGCAACTTGGTGAGATCTCATTTCTACAATAAATCAAAGAAGTATCTAGGTGTGGTGGCGCACACTTGTGGTTCCAGCTACTTGGTAGGCTGAGGAGGAAGGATCACCTGAGCCCAGCAGGTCGAGGCTGCAGTGGCCTTGAGCGTACCACTGCACTCCAGTAGGGGCAACAGAGTGAGACTCCAATCCAAAAAATAAAAAAGATGATCCCAGAAGCCTGCCTCCCAGGCCAGAGTTCACCCGTTGGACGATGCTGCCTCCCAGGACTCTAAGGCCCTGTGACCCGTCCCTCCATAACCCTCCCCAGCTCCTTACCTGCTCTCTCAGTGTCTCCTCCTCCTTTCCATGCAGCCTTGGTACATGTGCTCTGTTCTCTGTCTTCTCCTGTGACCTGGTTTCCAAGCAGAGTGGCTGGGGCTCATTTGCATAGGTCTTAGCCGCCCTTGGCCAGCTCTCTCTCAGGTCTTCTTCTTCCTTCTGTTGACTTTGGACTGTCTTCACACCCTGGAGGTTTTGGTTTCTTTCTCTTCCTCCTATGAGTCACTCTGGCTTTTTCTCCAAGGCGGTTCAAATCCACTCATCCTTGCAGACCTCTATTGGGTTGATCTCATGCTACCATCTGAGATTGTTCTCACCCTCTGCGCTGACCAGCCTTGACTCATGCACAGCCTCACTCTGCTGGAAAGGCACTTCTTCTTTTTTTTTTTTTTTTTTTGAGTTGGAGTCTGACTCCATTGCCCAGGCTAGAGTGCAGTGGCACACTCACGGCCACCCCAGCGTCGACCTGCTGGGCTCTGATGATCCTTCCACCTCAGCCTTCCAAGTAGCTGTAAATACAGGCACACGCCACCACGCCCGGCTAATGTTTTATTGATTGTAGAGACGAGGTCTCTCCAAGTTACCCACGCTGGTCTCGAATCCAAAGACTCAGACAATCCACTTAACTCGGCCTCCCAAAGTGCTGGGATTACAGGCTGAGCCACCGAGCCCGGCCTGGAAAGGCATTTTTGCCCAGATCAGTCTTCCCTACTCTGAGCCCCTATAGCCAAAATACAAAGAACTCTAGGAAAATACTAAGAAAACGGGCAAATAATCCAGCAGAAAAATAGTCAGGGGAATCCAGCAGAAATATAGTCAGGCAGTCAAGCATATGCATAAAGAGCCTGGGTTCTTGCCTGAGCCCACGGGTTTGAGACCAGCCTGGGCAACTTGGTGAGACCCCGATTCTACAATAAATTAAAAATTAGACAGGTAGCCGGGCTTGGTGGCTCAGCCTGTAATCCCGCACTTTGGGAGGCAGAGGTGAGTGGATTGCCTGAGCCCACGGGTTTGAGACCCGCCTGGGCAAC
>NW_007247045.1:553104-564885 GCF_000164805.1 Carlito syrichta | reverse complement strand
AATAAAGTGGCTTCCTTCATGTAGAGTTCACTGGGGGAAAGGAGAAAAAGCCAGTTTCCTATAGAAATGAGTAAAGGCAGGCCTCACTAGCCTGCAGCAATAAATGGAATAAAATATTTGGTGCATTCAATCAAGAAGGTGTAGCACATAATTTATATCAGGTGTTTTTCGTTCAGAGCAAAAGATGTGGGAGTAGATAGTAGGGGTATGTGGATTGGAGAGGGAGAAGATAATCGCATTCCAAGATATCGTGATGTGTTTGCCATCGAGTGTGCTTTCCGTTCCAGGCAAGAAAGTTAGTGCATAACCAACTCAAAAAAAAAAAAAAGAGCCTGGGTTCTCTAATTATCATAATACTATAAGAAAGGGAGGGCAGTAGTTGGAAACTGCGGGGGGGGGGGCACACCTCATCTCATCAGCAAGGGTGCATAATGAAAATTTGCATACCTAACCCTGAATTATACCCCACATGTTTAAAATTTAAAAAAAAAATTTTTTTTAAGAGCTTAGGTTCTCAAGCAAGTCAGACTTTTAGGTCAGGGTCGAGTCCATACTCAGAATCCAGACTCTACTGAGCAAATTAACTCCTCCAAGCCTCCGTTTCCTCACCTGAAAATGGGAATAATAATTGAAAGGACATAACATGAAGTTAATATGGCCTCCTAGTTGTCATGTTATTCTAGCGGTTCATTTTAACTTACCCTCTAATCCACTAGCCAAGGACAGAACCGGTTTCTCAGAGGTAGCTATTGATCATTGTTTACACCCTCCTCCCCAACTTGTTTTGTACTAATTAGCTCTTCTATTTCGAGGTATTTGCCTCCACCCACAAGACCCAAGTTAACCTAATCAACCCTTCCTGACCTCCATGACACAGATGGACCCCATCCCCCTGGCAGCAATCATGTGACTGGCCCACCCATCTGCCTGCTGTTGATTACCTGCACTTACCTGATCCCTCTGTGATGATGTGGAGCAGGCCACCATCCAATCACCTAAACGACCTGCCCCATCAAGGGGAATGTCTAAAAGCATTCAACCTCAAGCAGCCAATTGCCACTGTCTTGCTAAGGCATGGTCTGGCCACGTGTTCTTGGAGCTCTATGGTCAGGCCATGTTTTCCTAAGCTTTGATCCCCCCTCCCCTACCTTGGGGAGGTGAATCTTTTCTCTCTCTCTCTCTCTCTCTCTCTCTCTCTCTAATTTACTTTTAAATAAACTTTCTCTTCTTTCTCTTTTGAGAAAGCAGGATTTATTGAGAGGACAGGAAAGCTCCCACAGGGTGAGGGGACCTGAGGGAGTTGCCCATAAACTATATTTTCTAATAAAACTGATGTGCAATTTTTTGGATCTTTCAGGCAGTACTGGATAGTAAACCAGACACCGCCCCAGATGGTCTGACCTATCAATAATAATCTATAGGTTAAATAAGGTAATATGCCGGGCAAAGTGGCTCACGCCTGTAATCCCAGCACTTTGGGAAGCGGAGGCAAGAGGATTGCCTGAGCCCAGGGGTTTGAGACCAGCCTGGACAACTTGACGAGATCTCGTCTCTGTAATAAATAAAAATTTAGCCAGGCATGGCGGTGCACGCCTGTAGTTCCAGCTACTTGGAAGGTTGAGGCAGTAGGATCACCTGAGCCCAGCAGTTTGAGGCTACAGTGGCCCTGAGTGTGCCATTGCACTCCAGCCTGGGCAACAGAGTGTGATCCCAACTCATAAAAGAATGAAAAAATAAGCCGGGCTCGGTGGCTCAGCCTGTAATCCCACGCCTTTGGGAGACTGAGGTGAATGGATTGCCTGAACCCGCAGGTTCGAGACCCGCCTGGGCAGCGAGACCTCATCTCTACAATAAAATAAAATTTAAAAATCAGCTGGGCGTAGTAGCGCATGCCTGTAATTCCGGATACTTGGAAAGCTGAGGCGGAAGGATCGCCGGAGCCCAGCAGGTCGAGGCTGCGGTGGCCGGGAGCGACCACTGCACTCCAGTATGGGTGACAGGGTGAGACTCCAATTCAAAAAAAAAAAGAATGAATAAATAAATACATAAGGTAGTACATGTAGAGATCGTATACTGTGACTGATGCACAGTAAAACAGTAAATATGAACTAGAAACATTGTTATCACATGATCAGGTGCGTTCACATGGCCCACTTTTTGTTCCCTCTTGGGTCCTCTCTGTACTTATGGGTCTTTCCTCTTATTGCCTTACTGACCTTTTCAGCAGTGCTTGGAGAGTAACAAATAAATAAATGTATCTGATTGGTGATGTAATAAAATACACTAGGTCCCTCATATTTTCATTTCTTTCTTTTTTTTTTAGAAAACTGTAAAACTTTATTGCGACCTCTTTAAGTCCAATATTCAATATAAAAACAGGTCACCCTGTGGCAGCTTGTCTTCGTTTAATCCTGTGGTTGCCCTTCACCTGCTTCTGGCATTTTAAAGTGCTCTAGATTGAGAGCCTTCCCCTTGATGGCAGAACCGTTTTTTGTTTGTTTATTGTGAGTCGGAGTCTCACTAGGCTCAGGCAATCGTTCTGCCTCAGCCTTCCAAGTAGCTGGAACTACAGGCACATACCACCATGCCCAGTTAATTTTTTTATTTATTGTAGAGACGAGGTCTCACCAAGTTGCCCAGGTTGGTCTCAATGCCTGGGCTCAGGCAATCCTTTCGCCTCCACCTCCCAAAGAGCTGGGATTACAGGCTTGGGCCGCCACTCCCGGTCAGAACCATTTTCACATGTACCCCCAGTCTTTGGCTGTTCCTGGGAATCAACTTCCAGGTCAGACCCTCGAGGCTCAGATGCTTTCTTATCTTCACTCTTCTGGCCAGGTGTAACATCGTGATTTGCAGTTGGTGACTCGTCTTGCTGAAACTGCTCATCACTGGGCTGCTGGGCAATCGTAGGCCCATCCAGCTGAGAAGGTTCTAGTACATTCCTTCTTCTATATGTTGATCTTCCCCACCAACTCATATTTCACATGGCGGCTTCTCAGTCAGCAAGAAAAAGTGAAGACAGCATGAAGAATCTCATTTTTCTTTTCTTTTTTTTTTTTTTTTTGAGTTAGAGTCTCACTCTGTTGCCCACACTGGATGCAGTGGCCACCCCCGCCCACCGCAGCCTCGACCTGCTGGGCTCCTGCGATCCGTCTGCCTCAGCCTTCCAAGTAGCTGGAACTACAGGCATGCGCTATCACGCCCTGCTAATTTTTGATTTACTGTAGAGCTCAGGTGTTGCCAGGTTGCCCAGGCAGGTCTCGAACCTGCGGCCTCAGGCAATCCACTCACCTCAGCCTCCCAAAGCGCGGGATTACAGGCTGAGACACCGAGCCCGGCTGAATCTAATTTTTCATTTGCTTTTTTTTACATTTAATTTTATTTTAAAATAAGTAATATATTCATGTGGTTCAGCATGGAAATGATTTGATTTCTTTTTTTATTTTTATTTTTTGAGTCAGAGTCTCACTCCGTCGCCCAGGCTGGAGTGCGGTAGCACGCTCATAACCACCGCAACTTCGACCTGCTGGCCTCAGGTGATCTTTCCACCTCAGCCTTCTACATAGCTGGGACTACAGGCACAAGCTACCATGCCTGGCTAATTTTTCTGATTTACTGTGGAGACAATGTCTCACCAAGTTGCCCAGGCTGGGCTCGAACTCCTGGGCTCAGGCAATCCTCTCATCTTGCCTTCCAAAGTGCTGCGATTACAGGCTGAACCATTGCTCCTGGCCGGAAATGGTTTGATTTCACAAAGAAAACTTTATTCTCCCAGCCACCTGAAATTAAGGTATTATACTATCAATTCCTTGTGTATCTTTTTTGTGTATATTTTATGCATACACAAACAGAAGTTCCTTAGCAAAAGTCTATTATTCCTTTTCCTCCTTTTTACACAAATGTGCCTATGGTATACACTGTTCTGCATCTTTCTTTTCCATTTAACAACGTGTCTGAGATATCATTCAGTATTAGGACATAAAGAACTTCTTCTGCTGGGCTCGGTGGCTCAGCCGGTAATCCCGTGCTTGGGGAGGCTAGGGTGAGTGGATTGCCTGAGCCCGTGGGTTCGAGACCTGCCTGGGCAACTTGGCGAGACCTCATCTCTACAATAAATCGAAAAAACTAGCCAGGCGTGGTAATGCGTGTCTGTAATTCCGGCTACTTGGAAGGTTGAGGCGGAAGGATCGCCAGAGCCCAGCAGGTGGAGGCTGTGGTGGCCGGAAGCGGCCACTGCACTCTAGTCTGGGCGACAGAGTGAGACTCCAACTCAAAAAAAAAAAAAAGAACTTATTCAGGTTTTTTTGTTTGTTTTGAGTGAGAGTCTCACTCTGTCACCCAGGCCACCACAGCCTCAGCCTGCTAGGCTCAGGAGATCCTTCTGCCTCAGCCCACCAAGTAACTGAAACTACTACAGGCATGCACCACCATGCTCGGCTAATTTTTTTATTTATTGTAGGAACAAGTTCTCGCGAAGTTGCCCAGGCTGGTCTTGAATCCTTGGGCTCAGGCAATCCTCTCACCTCACCCTCCCAAAGTGCTGGGATTACAGGCGTGAGCCACCATGCTTGGTTTATTGTTTTCATTGAATGGCTGTACCATAAACTACTTAACCAAGCCCCCATTTGATCTATTCCTCTCATTTTAGATATACGAATATTGGATAGAAGAATATATGCAAAAATGATTATTGATTTTAAGTTAGTCTAGAATTATGTGAAAATAAGATTGTGGACTTTGAGAAGTTTTAGATCTCTAAAGATCTCCAAGCAATTCTCTTTCTGAGGTGGGAACAGAGGGATATGATTGTTGATGGGCTCAAGGTTCCTCTCAGCTCTGGAATTCCCTGCTTCCCAATGTCACTGCTGGTTAAGTTTAGTGGGGCTATAAGATGCTGATATAGTCCAAAGGACCTGGTTTGTATTTGAGTGTTTGTAAATTGTGCTTTTTGGTTTGGCAATACTAGTGCAAACCATGATGAAGTTCACATACTTTGATCTAATAATGTAATTTCCGAGCAGTCGAAAAGCTGTATTTTGATTGAGTGAGGGTGTTCACTGTAGTTTTATTTTAACCACAAATGATTGAAAACATCCCAAAAGCCCATCAATTAAGTGGAAAACTACATAACCATTTACAGTGATATTGTAGAAGAGTTTTTATTGACTTATTAAAATGGTCACAATGAGCCAGTCACGGTGGCTCACACCTGTAATCCCAGTATTTTGGGAGGCAGAGGTGAGAAGATTACCTGAGCTCAGGAGTTCAAGACTAGCCTGAGCAGCAAGGCGAGACCTTGTCTCTACAATAAATCAAAAGTTCGGCTGGGTATGGTGGCATATGCCTGTGGTTCTAGCTACTTGGAAGGCTGAAGCAAAAGGACCACTTGAGCCCAGCAGGTGGAGGCTGCGGTGGCCATGAAAGTGCCACTTCATTCCAGCCTGTGTGACAGAGTGAGACTCCAACTCAAAAAAGAAAGATCACAATGATACAGGGTGGGGGACTCCAAAGTTGGGGTCCCACCAGAGTCACCAAGGAAGATCATGCAGGTGAACCCCAGAATTGGCCAAGTGGATTCTTGGCTTCCCACAGGAAGGAATTCAAGTACCAGCCATGGGCAGGAGGCGAAAAGTAAGTTTAAGAAACAACCTAGCTGGGTGTGGTGGCTTAAGCCTGTAATCCCAGCACTTTGGGAGGCTGAGACAAGACAATTGCCTGAGCCCAAGGTTTGAGACCAGTCGAGACCTTGTCTCTACAATAAATAAAAAAATTAGCCGAGCGTGGTGACATGTGCCTGTAGTTCCAGCTACTTGGAAGACTGAGGCAGAAGGATGGCCTGAGTCCAGCAAGCAGGTCAAGGCTGCAGTGGCAGTGAGAGTGCCACTGCACTCCAGCCTGGGCAACGGTGAGACTCCGACTCAAAAAAAGAAAATGGATCAGCCGGGGTCTGTGGTTCAGCCTGTAATCCTAGCATTTTGGGATGCCAAGGCGAGTGGATTGCCCAAGCCCGCGGTTTCGAGACCATCTGGGGCAACATGGCAAGACCTTGTCTACAGTAAATCAAAAAATTAGCCAGGCACAGTGGGATGTACCTGTTGTTCCAGCTGCTTGGAAGGCTGAGGCAGAAGGATCGCCAGAACCCAGTAGGTCGAGGCTAGAGTGGCCATGAGCGTGCCACTGCACTCCAGCCTAGGTAATGGAGGGAGACACCAACTCAAAAAAAAAAGAAAGAAAATGGATCCACAAGCAGAGCAGCCTGATTGTATGGCTGAACAGGCTGCTCCATAAACAGAGCATCCTGGGCTGGTGTATAAGAACAGCAGCCAGCCAAGCTCGGTGGCTCAGCCTGTAATCCTGTGCCTTGGGAGGCTGAGGTGAGTGGATTGCCTGAGCCCGCGGGTTCGAGACCCACCTGGGCAACTTGATGAGACCTCATCTCTACAATAAATCAAAAAATCAGCTGGACGTGGTAGCACGCACCTGTAGTTCCGGCTACTCGGAAGGCTGAGGCGGAAGGATCGCCGGAGCCCAGCAGGTCGAGGCTGCGGAGGCCGGGAGCAGCTACTGCACTCCAGTCTGGGTGACAGAGTGAGACTTCAACTCAAAAAAACCAAAAAAACCAAACAAACAAAAGAACAGCAGCCATACATCGCTGGGGTTTGATTTGTATAGCTATCTCCTGATTATATGCTAAGCAAGGGTGGATGATTCATGGATTTTCTGGGTAAGGAGCTAGAAGTTTGCAGAACTGAAGGTTTCTCCCCTTTTAAAATAATATAGGATAACATCTGGAAGTTGCCATGATAATAGTAAACTGTCATGGCTCTGGTGGGAGTGTCCTTGAGCATGCTAATGTATTGTAATCAGCCTATCATGAGCAAAAAGGACAAACAGAGATGTCTTTCGACGCCATCTTGGTCTTCAGTTGGTCCTGGCTCTCTTTGACCAGTTTTCTCGCTGCACCTCGTCTTGTCAGTGAGGTCCAGGTCTTGTGGCCTACATTTTGGGAAACTAGTTCTGTCAGATCCCTATCTCAACAATATACAGTAAATAGAGAGGAAAATTAGAGTTTAGAAATGATATATGTAGTATGAACCAGAATTTATAAAGCAAGATTTATGTACAAAGATTGCAAAATCATGAGGCAAAATGTTATTTTCATTTTCTTCTTGCTTATCTTTATTTTCTACCTTCTCAAGTAAATATGTATTACTTTTATAGAAGGGAAGTTCACTTCAAAAGTAAGTTAAGTCTGCATTTTCTGCAACCAGGGAATCTAGAACTTAAAAAGCTAAGCGGGTGCACAGGTAAGAAATCAGTCAGGGCATTGTAAACACTGAAATAGACATAAAATAAGCCATGGTCCTTTCCCAGGCCTCTAATTTTCTATGAGTAAATACATTATCATAATGTCTGTGGGTGGTCAGGGCTAAAGAGTACTTTTCAAACTGGAAAATTTTTTCAGGGGAGATATCCAGGAGAGATAGTGAGGCATCTCAGGAATTTGAGAGTTAAACCAATTTAATTCATGTTTGGAGGGTGAGATCAGTCAGCCAGAAAAGCAACTCACCTAAGCAAGACCCTAGAGCCAGGTGAGTGAGGTCATAAGATGCCAAGGCGTGGAGCAGAGGCGCAGTGGGGCATTAATCCATCTGGGAAGGAAGAGGTGGGAGGAATGACAAGGGCGGAGGAAAGATAATTGAAAGGACAGACTGAGAGTGGGAAGCCATTTTTCATCTTGTTCTTAAACCCTGACACAATGATGAGAAAGTAGAAGCTATGCTTTTGGAGAAATGCACACTTTAAGTAAAATTAACTTTACCGACTTTTTCAGAAACAGACTTCCAGGTATCAGAGGTATCTCATAGCGGCAATGAAGCTTGCCTAGAGTAAAGGGAATTTACAAGGCCTAAGACATCATGCATTGGGCAAGGACTGTAAAAGTCACGACACTTGTAATTACAAAAATTATGATCACTCAGAGGGAGAGCAGATGGGGATTTGATCTTCCAGAGAATTATCTACAGAGAAGCCAAGGATGCCCCGGAAGCTACCCACTGGGAATGCCTAGGAGATAAGGCGAGGTGCACCCTTTATTAGCTCTAAGGAATGTCGTTTGGGAAGGTGCAGGAGCATTAGAATCCTTGTCACGCCCTTCTCTAGGTGTTATGATAATGTGGGCGGACATTAATGTGTCTCTGTGTCACAGGATCTCCAAGACATCCACAGGTGGTCGATAAAGAAGTCACTGCAGTCACGTGCAACATCTCTAAGAAAAGGATTTAAGCCAGGACTTTGGAGGGTTATGACGCCACACTCACCTAGAGTGTAGGCCCACGCCCTGTCTGGGGGGGTGAACTTGTCTTAAATAAATCTTTTCTTCTCTCACCTCTGTGTGTTGCAATTCTTTGCAATTTACTCATATCTCTGGGTTGCCAGTGTGCACCCATGGCTTGCCAGCCCCACGGTGCTGTGCCTTTTCCTCTCCATCCATCTCACCCTCACCCTGTTCGTACGGACCCTAACAATGATGACTGCGGGAGGTTTTGTGGGGTTTTTTTTTTTTTTGCATTGGAGTCTCACTCTTTGTCACCCAGGCTGGAGTGCAGTGGCATGCTCACAGCCACCGCAGCCTCTACCTGCTGGGCTCAGGTGATCCTTCCATCTCATCCTTCCAAGTAGTTGGAACTACAGACGCATGACACCACGCCAGGCTAGTTTTTGTGATTTATTGTAGAGATGAGGTCTCAACAAGTTGCCCGGGCTGGTCTTGAACCCCCAGGCTCAGGCAAACCTCTCGCCTCAGCCTCCCAAAGTGCCGGGATTATAGGTTGAGCCACCATGCCCAGTCTGCGGCAGGTTTGAATAAGTGATGGTCAATGATGCCGGGTGGGGTGCTGTGCAAACCTGTGGGTTCTTTGATTCGACCTGAAATAATTTTCCAGTGTGGCCAGGAAAGTCTTTTTTTTTTTTTTTGAGTCGGAGTCTCACTCGGTCGCCCAGACTGGAGTGCAGTGGCCGCTCCCGGCCACCGCAGCCTCGACCTGCTGGGCGCCGGCGATCCTTCCGCCTCAGCCTTCCGAGTAGCTGGAACTACAGGCGCGCGCTACCACGCCCGGCTAATTTTTTTGATTTATTACCAAGTTGCCCAGGCGGGTCTTGAACCCGCGGGCTCACGCAAGCCACTCACCTCGGCCTCCCAAAGCGTGGGATTACAGGCTGAGCCACCGAGCCTGGCCTTTTTAAAGCCAGGGTGAAGCCAGCAGAGGGCGGCATTCCCCGCCGGAAGGTCTCCCATCCGAGCGCTCACCAGCAGCGACCCCGCTTAGCTTCCCAGCCTGTGGCGCCTCCTGCGCCTGCGCGCCCTGAAGCGCGCGGGCGCCCGCCAAGTTTTAAAACCGAGTTTATTGGCAAGAAGAAGAGAGGAAAGAAAGGGCAGGCGAAAGTTTTGTACCAGAAAGGCCTAGCACAGGCAAGTCTCTCAAAAACGAAAGACTGCACTTTCGCTCTTAACTAAGAAGCGAGATAGATTTTCACAACTGACGGGCTAAAGAGGGTGTGACACAGGCGACTGCCACTCTGGAGAGACTGACATCTCTCCACTTCTGATGGGAGGAGTGGGAGGAGAGGTGGGCTTCTCCAGAACACATTGTCTTTTGCAGACCGGCAGAAGTTTCCTATTCACAAGTGCATGAGCTAAAAAGTGTGGGTTTTTTTGTTTTTTTGTTTTTATCATTTCTATGGCTCTGTTAGTTAAGGTGTGGTATTGGGTCTTCCACTTTGACAGAGAACCTGAAAGATTTTTAGTGACTATTATGCTAAACCATGAATTGATGGGTTGGGCTGTCCTATATTCTTAGTCTGATGGGGTTTTCTTTTGATTTCAGAGGGGGTGGGGGTAGTGTAAGAAAAATAACCAAATGATTCATTCTCTCTCTCTCTCTCTCTCTCTCTCTCTCTCTCTCTCTCTGTCTCGTGTGCTTGTAGGAGTCTCACTCTGTCGCCCAGACTGGAGTGCAGTGGCACGCTCCTGGCCACCACAGCCTCCACCTGCTGGGCTTCCGCCGCACTCTTCCAAGTAACTGGATCTACAGATGTGTGCTACCACGCCCTGCTAATTTTTGATTTCGTAGAGACGAGGTCTAGCCAAGTGGCCCAGGTGGGTCTGGAACCCAAGGGCTCAGGCAATCCACTCATCTCGGCCTTCCAAAGTGCTGGGATTATAGGCTGAGCCACCGATTCATTTTCAAAGGATGGCCTAACAAAAGTTGCTTAAATAGCTTGCAGATATGGCCCAGAAAATACACATTCCTGGAAAACCCAGGAGCACTATCCCTACTTCTTAAAATGGTAGTTAGTCATCAGCCTTTTGTTCTTTGTACTTCCGGGTTCTCCCTTCTCAAGACACTTGGTGGCCCTTTTTCACGGGCAGGAAAAGAGGGAGGGGATGAGTATATTAACATGAACACCCCCTCCCGTGGGCAGCCCCTGCCAAGAAAGCCCAACAGACCCAGTAGCCAAAGGGGCCAAGGAGCCGATCAGGTTCTTACAAATGTCCCACGACTCCACCAATGGAGAATGGATATGCCACTTTATTCAATCCAGCTTCCTAATAAGGGATGAAACTTAGGCAACGTTTGGGAAGATCATACACTCTATAGTACTTAGCCAATGAGGAAAATGGGGGATGGACTTGCGCATTAGGGCATAAATTGCTTGCTGTAATCATTCTGGATGTGCCTGCCTACCAGACACCCGATCTTGCAAGGCTGCCATTAAAGTGTTGCTTTGCTGCGCTCTGTGTTTCCGTGTCTGTCCTTTGATTTTGGACTGGTAAGTTTGTTTCTCACAGGTAGGCTGCCAGCTGGCCTGCAGTAAAATGTGATTAAAAAATAACAATAATGTCTTGGGGGGCACAGTGGCTCAAGCATGTAATCCGGCACTTCAGGAGATGGAGATGAGCGTATTGCCTGAGCTCAGGGGTTTGAGACCAGCCTGGGCGACTTGGCGAGACTTCATCTCTACAATAATCAAAAAATAAGCCAGGCGTGGTAGCGTGTGCCTGTAGTTCCAGCTACTTGGGAGACTGAGGCAGAAGGATTGCATGAGCCTGAAGGATTGCCTGAGCCCAGCAAGTTGAGGCTGCAGTGGCTGTGGGCAGCGTGCCTCTGCACTCCAGCCTGAGTAAGCGAGACTCCGACTCAAAAAAAAAATAAATGTCTGAACACTTCCTAAAACCTGCCTACAGGAAATTTATCTGTGTCTAACCTGTGCTGGCCACCCTGCCTCAGTTAGTGTTCAGCAAGCACCAGCCAAGGTCAGGGGCAATTCTCCTGTATTGTCTGCTCCTGAGTCTGGGACAGTTCCAGCAGCAGCAGCATTACCTGGAGATTGTTAGAAATGCAAAATTCCAGGCCTACTCCAGAATTTGCATTTTTACACGATTCCTAGAAGGAGATGGAATGATCCAAGTAACGCTCAACTGTTCTCCCTTTATACCAGTAAGTCAACGGAGCAGGGAACTGGTAGAAAGAAGTTTATTTCTGAATTCAAATCCAGGGAGCAGAGTGGGCACAGAACTGAAATTGGGCAGCTCTTTGTCTGACTGGTCTGTTAATGAAGCATCTGGTCTTTTCAGTCCTCTTCGCCACATGAGGGTAACAGTAATCGGCCTCACAAGGTCCTTGGTGTGTGTTGGGAGCCGGCCACGGAGGCCCGCTGAGCGTTAGGGATCAGGAAGGGTCGCTGACCCCAAGACCACTAGGATGCGTTCGGGAGCTG
>NW_007247045.1:550665-552767 GCF_000164805.1 Carlito syrichta | reverse complement strand
TGGAGTCCAGTCTCTTTCTTTCTCTCTCTCTCTCTCTCTCTTTCTTCTTCCCCCCAATCACCAACACCGTCTCCACCTTTGGGGTACCCTGAACCCGGCTAGAGCTGGTCTCCGGCAGGTGTGAGTTGGCCCAGGCCTAGTCAGTTGAGTCTTCACACTTATTCTGAAACCCTTCTTTGGGTGAGCCCTACCAGGAAGACATTGACAGAGAGAAGGTTGGAGGCTATTTGATTCTGCTCACCCTCCAGGCTTTTACAGTTTTCATAAGTCCAGAGCCGTTAATACCTATACATTTGCCACGTGACCAGCAGAGCATTGTATAGAATTTGAGTTTCAGCCACATTTATTGATAGTGACATTATTCAATCCAGACTTCTTAGTAACAGGTACCAGAGGTATCTCGAGCTTTTATCAGTGGGGCCCAGCATAATTTACCACAGAGTAAAGGGAGATTACAAGGCATAAGACACTACACAAAAGTTATACAAATCACAAAACCTATGATTACACTGATACAAAAGTTATACAAATCATAAGACTTATGGATACATTGATACTATATTATTCACACCTATGACTACTAAAAAAAAAGGGAGTAAATGAGTATTTGCATCTTTCAGTCGATTGGGCGTAGTCTACGGGGAAGTCAAAGAGCCCCTGTAGCTACTTACTGAGAATGCATAGGAGATAAGTGGACTCTCGGGAATGTGCTCAGGAATATATTTCTCAGTTTATTGGGCATAGTCTGCAGGGGAGTTAAGGATCCTTTGAAGTTTCTTACTGGGCATGCATAGGAGATAAAGGGAAGTGCACCTTTTATTTGCTTTCAGAAATATTGTTCAGAAATGTACAGAAGTGCTTGAACCCTTGCTAGGCCTTTCTGTAGGGGCTGTGACAATATGGACAGACCTTAGCAGGTCTCTATCAGAGATACATGAAAGTGTGAAGAGTACTGATGTAGGAGAAATACCTCCAACATATGCTCTTTGACGCGTCCAGGTTAGATTCACTTCCAGATTCCCAAAGGCTTCCCAGCACCTGACACCCTAGACCGGGGGGTGAATCCCAACCTGGGAGAGGCATACTCTGCCTCTACCTTACGCATCATCTGAATTTGCTTCATAAGTCACAAACCCTTACACGAAACTTTTGGGACGAAATGTGTTTCTGAATTTTTCATATTTTAGGAAATGTTAGGTCAGACCCAACAGGGGGGTGTGTAATCCGTTGCCGCAAGAAAGATGCAAAGATTTGCAAGGAAAAGCAAAAGGGTTTATTCACATGTTCAGGATGGAGCTGACACTACGAGCAATGCGGCCCCATGGGGTGGGGTAAGGATGCTTTTAAGTTTTGTTTTTTTTTTTTGAGTCGGAGTCTCACTCTGTCACCCAGGCTGGAGTGCAGTGGCACGCTCAAGGCCACCGCAGCCTCGACCTGCTGGGCTCAGGTAATCCTTCCACCTCAACTTTCCAAGTAGCTGGAACCACAGGCATGTGCTACCACGCCCAGCTAATTTTTTGATTTATTGTAGAGACAAGGTCTTGCCATGTGCTGGTCTTGAATCCCTGAGCTCAGGTAATCCTCTTGCCTACCTCCCAAAGTGCTGGGATTACAGGCTTGAACCACCATGCCTGGCTTAAGCTTTCTATAAGGAAATAAGGTTAGTAAAAATCTCCAGCAACTGCATTCTTGGGTGTTGACATAGTAGATCTCGTGCCTTGACAACACATCTCATAACTCCGGCAGGTGGGCAGGTGGGCAGGTGACCTATCACTGAAGGCTGGCCACAACAGATGAGATTTGCTCAGTCCTTTGTGGCTAGGGGGCAACAGCTCGGAATAGAAAGGCTGATTCATACACAAGCTGCCGGGCTCAGTGGCTCAGCCTGTAATCCCGCGCCTTTGAGAGGCTGAGGTCAGTGGATTGCCTGAGCCCACGGGTTCACGACCCGCCTGGGGAACTTGGCGAGACCTCATCTCTACAATAAATCAAAATGAGCCAGGCGTGGTAGCGCGTGCCTATAGTTCCAGCTACTTGGAAGGCTGAGGCGGATGGATCGCCGGAGCCCAGCAAGTCGAGGCTGCGGTGGCCGGGAGCGGCTG
>NW_007247045.1:547262-550645 GCF_000164805.1 Carlito syrichta | reverse complement strand
GCACTCCAGTCTGGGCGACAGAGTGAGACTCCAACTAAAAAAAAAAAAAATACACAAGCTGGGGAGGGGGCTTGTAAAGCAATTATCAATAGCTACCTCTAAGAAACTGGTTCTGTCCTTGGCTAGTGATTAGAGGGCACGCTAGGTAATTTTGCTAAGAAGACATGACAGAACTATGCAATGTCAAAATGGCTGCACTTTAGCTAAGATTATTTCGTTGTCATCCCATGTTGGCTTTTCACCCTTTCAGGAAGGTAAGAGGATGCATTTACTATATGGGAAGTAGCTTTCCCAGTGGGATCTGCAGCCGTATCCTATAATCAAGCACAGTAATATTCTGCGGTTTATTATGAATATTGACACCAAAAAGAATAAACAACACCAAATCAGGTAAGTTTTGGCACCAAATTTAATGAAAAAGCTTGGTTTCTAGAGTGTGGGCATTTTAGAGTTGTGGATAAGGTTATGGACTATGCTGTATTATCTGTGGAGGAAGATGACGCCCAATCAGGCCAGCATCAACTGGGTAAACTATTTTGTGGAAGGAAATCTCAGAATGAGATAACAAGAATTGCAAAGGCGGAATAGTCTCTGATTGGCCCATAAGTGGCTTAAAATCAAGGTCAAACATCAACCAATCAGAACTACCTCATTTGCATGGCAGGAACCCAAATGCATGAAGGGCATCCTGAAACTCACCCTAACCTGGTGTCAGACTCCGCTGGGAAGAACCTCAGGCCACCACCTCTTTCCAGCAGACAGCAGACACTCTCACTGTTTTCCTGCTCATTGTGCCCTTCGTAACATATCTTTCCTTTAATAAATCTACTTCTCTCAGTTCATAACTGTCTTCTTGGTGAATACTTTTACACCCCGGGACCCTGGTCATACCTTACCCGGCCTGCCACTCACAGCATTATCTTATTTTACTTTTAGAATGTGTCAATTTCCCACCCCTTACTAACCTCAGAATTAGCAGGAGCTGTAAGATCTGGATATTCTTTCAGATGTAAAGTGGTTCATATGCTTCATCTTATCAAGCAAGTCACATCTGGCATGGTTACTCCCAGCTCATCTCAAGCGGTTCTGTGAGAAGCAGATTACTTATCAGGGCTGAGGCTGGAACCCAGGGCCCCTGACTCTGGTCCAGTGTTTTCCTTCCCCTCTTCCCTGAGCACTGTGTATTCTCTTGGGCACACCTTCTGCCCTCTTGGTCCCCATATCATGTCTGTAGGTCTCAAAGGCCTTCTCCAAATGCCCGGAGAGAGGCCAACTGGGTCAGAGTCCATCTTTACTCTTGTCACTATTTTACAGCCTTGGCTGAGACTGAGGGGTAAAATGCTTTCTGCATATGCTGGCTGGTTTGTTTAGAAACACAGAACTGAAATTGGGCAGCTCTTTGTCTGGCTGGTCTGTGAATGAAGCATCTGTCTTTCAGTGCTCCAGACTCTCGGCCACATGAGGGTGGCAGTAATCAGCCCCAGAAGGTCCTTGGTGTGATTTGGCCCAGGCCCAGTCAGGTAAGTCTTCACACTTATTCTGAAACTCTTCTCTGGGTGAGCCCTGCCAGGAAGACACTGGCAGAGAGCAGGCTGGAGGCTATTTGTGTAAGGAAGGTCCAGGGAGTTTCCAGGAAGGTCTCAAAGGCCTTTTCCAGATGCCCAGAGCGAAGCCTCCTGGGCCAGCGTCCATCTTTGTTCTTGTCACTATTTTTAGCCCCCTTTTTTCACTTATCATCTTTCTATATCATGAAATAGGCTCCTACAGACTTTTCTTCAAAATGAAGACAGTCCTATTATCTTTTGGTTGTAAAAGTGACGACATGAAAAAAACAAACATATATCTGCTTACATATGCATAAAATGTCTCTCAAGGATACACTAGTTGCTGGTCATACTGCTGACCTCTGAAGGGAGCCAGATGGAAGGCAGATGGGGATGACAGGGAGAATTTTTATTGTATACCTTTTTGTACCCTTGATTGTGAGTATATGATCTATTTCAAAAATACGTCTTAAAAAATTAAACTGGTGTATCCTCATTACAAAAAAATCAAACTATGCAGAAAGGCATAAAGTAGAAAATAAATTCATCTTTAAACTCAATACCCAGATACAAGACTATCAATATTTTTGCCCTATTTCTTCTAGGCCTTTATCTATGAATGTAAAGACATTTATGGGTATATTTTTACCAAAATGGGATGATGCTTTATGGTGGGTTTTGTTGCTCCTCTTTCACATAGGGTGGAATCATAGGCATCGTTATTAGTTGTGTGAAGTTAGCCAGTTACCAAAAAAAAGATTTCCAGATGAACACGCAGTATCGGGACATGCGGTGCCAGCTGACAGCAGTCCTCATTACCCAAAACAGGACTTTTAAATTAGTTGTATGCAGAAAGGACTTGGAATACGCAGGATGCTGTGTTCTGGGCACTAGAAAGGTAACATCTAGGAATGGATTGGATGTTCCTTCTATGATGCTTAAACTTATGTCAGTCAGCTGAACCTGGTGGTGCATGCCTGTAGTCCCAGCTTCTCAGGAGGCCGAGGTGGGAGGATAGCTTGAGCCCAGAAGTTTGAGACTGCAGTGAGCCACGATCACACCACTGTACTCCAGCCTGGTCAACCAAAGTGAGACTCAATCTCTAACACAAACAAACAAGGCCAGATGCAGTGGCTCACACCTGTAATCTCAGCACCTTGGGAAGGCAAGGCGAGAGGATTGCCTGAGTCCAGGGGTTTGAGACCAACCTGGGCAACTTGGTGAGAACTCATCTCTACAATAAGTAAATAAAAAAATTAGCTGGGCATGGTGACACATGCCTATAGTCCCAGCAACTCAGGAGGCTGAGATAGAAGGATTGCCTGAGCCCAGCAGGTCGAGGCTGTAGTGAGCCTGGGCAGTAAGTGAGACTTCGACTCAAAACAAACAACAACAAAAACGCATGTCACTTATTCTCTAGGTGCCTTCCTTACATGGCGATCTAAGAGTAGCATTCTGAGAGAGTGAAAGTAGTAGCCACTATATAATTTTTAAACTTTTAATGCTAGTAATCATATAAAAAGTTTCAGATGTCTTAAGTTTATAGGTCACTAAATTGTCATAAACTGAACACACTCTGGTAACCAGTGCCTGGATGAAGCATGACATATCCAGGAACCCAGATGGCTTCCCACTCACTCCACCAAGTCTCTTTAGGCCTAGACTCAGGAATTGGATAGTGTCCATTCCTCTACATTCTGTTGGTCAAACTGAAAGGATCAAGATGGAGTTGACATACCCAAAGAGCACTGCCTAGTTCTGTCATATTTTCTTTTCTTTTCTTTTTTTTTTTTTTTTGAGTTGGAGTCTCACTCTGTCGCCCAGACAAGAGTGCAGTGG
>NW_007247045.1:546581-547220 GCF_000164805.1 Carlito syrichta | reverse complement strand
CAGGGGTTCAGGCAATCCACTCACCTCAGCCTCCCAAAGCACGGGATTACAGGCTGAGTCACCAAGCCCGGCTTGTCATATTTTCTTAACATCACCTAGCTTGCCCTCTAATCAAGGACAGAACCGGTTTCTCAGAGTCAGCTATTGATAATTGTTTTACAATTCCCTTCCCAGCTTGTTTTGTAAACCAAGTCTAATCAGCTCTTCATGACCTTCATGACAGACCACATCACCATGGCTACAATCATGTGACTAACCCACCCATCTGCCTGCTGTCCATCACCTGATGTCAATACCTGTGTTTACCTGTCCCCTTCGTGATGACGTGGAACAGACCATCACCCCATCACCTTAACAACCTGTACCATCAAAAGGAAGGTTTAAAAGCATTCAACCTCAAGCAGCCATTTGCAATTGCTTTGCTAAACTCTGGTCTGGCCATGTGGCTCTTTGAGTTATGGCCACCATGTTTTCCTAAGCTTTGATCCCCCTCCCATACCTTGGGGAAGTGAATCTTCTCTCTCTCTCTCTCTCTCTCTCTCTCTAATTTACTTTCTAAATAAACTATACATTTTTTTTTTTTGAGTTGGAGTCTCACTCTGTTGCCCAGACTGGAGTGCAGTGGCCGCTCCCAGCCAC
>NW_007247045.1:541100-546561 GCF_000164805.1 Carlito syrichta | reverse complement strand
TCTGGCAATCCTTCCGCCTCAGCCTTCCGAGTAGCTGGAATTACAGGCATGCGCTACCACGCCCGGCTGATTTTTTTTATTTATTGTAGAGATGAGGTCTCGCTGCCCAGGCGGGTCTCGAACCCGTGGGCTCAGGCAATCCACTCACCTCAGCCTCCCAAAGGCGCGGGATTACAGGCTGAGCCACCCAGCCCGGCTCATTTTTTTTTTTGAGTTGGAGTCTCACTCTTTCACACAGGCTAGAGTGCAGTGGAATGCTCATGGCCACTGCAGCCTCAACTTGTGGGCTCAGGCAGTCCTTCCATCTGAGACTTTCAAGTAGCTGGAACTACAGGCATGTGTCACCAAGCCTGGCTAATTTTTCTTGATTTATTGTAGAGACGAGGTCTCTCCAAGTTGCCTAGGCTGGTCTCAAACCCCTGGGCTCAGGCAATCATTTCGCCTCAGCCTACCAGAATGCTGGGATTACAGACATGAGCCACTATGCCCAACCTAAACTATACTTTTCAATCTGATTTCTGTGCAATTATTTGCACCTTTTGTGTGGCACCAGATTGCAGATCTTCTAGTTTGACCTAACATTTTGGAGGCCCTGCTGGGATTCTGACCTAACACAAACCAAATCAAAAGCCCAGTCCGCATTCAAGGGGTGTGGAAATAGATACTACCTATTAACAAGTAGAAGTCACATCCCAAAGGGCTACCCATACAGGAATGGGGAAAATTTATGGTCCATCATCCACAATATAGTATGATTAAATTTATATAAAGTAGAAAGGCAGGCAAAATCAATTTATGCTGTTACAAATTCCTTGATAAATTGGTCTGGAGTGAGTGGGAAGCCATCTGGGTTCCTGGATATGTCATGCTTCATCCAGGCACTGGTTACCAGAGTGTGTTCAGTTTATGACAATTCAGTCACCTATAAACTTAAGACATCTGAAACTTTTTATATGATTACTAGAATTAAAGGTTTTAAATTATATAGTGGCTTAAAAGAGTGAAGTTCGTTTCCCTTTCCCACAACAGTCTTGCCAGTCAATCTGGTGGAGTGGCCCAGCCCCTCAAGGTTATCCAGGACCCTGCGCCCTTCTCTCTTGCAGTCCCATCACCTTGTCCTCTTCAGGAGAACTGAAGTTGCTACTGGTGATCTGCATTCCAGCTTGTGGGGAGGGACTCAGAGGGACTGGAAGTTACACACATCACTTCCATTCACAGCCAGCTGATGAGAATTTACTCTCATGGCATGCTTAGTGGGAATGCACTCTTAGCTAGGCAGCCTGTCAAGGAGCTGTCAGTTTCAGGGAGGCAACTGACAGTCTACTAACAGTCTTAATGATGGTGTTTTTTTTTATTTTTTGAGACAGGGTCTCACTCTGTCGCCCAGGCTGGATGGTGTGTAATGGCACAATCACTGCTCACTGCAGCTTCAACTTCCTGGGCTCAAGTGATCCTTCCGCCTCAGCCTTCTGAGTAGCTGGGACTATAGGCGTGTGCCACCATGCCCAGCTAATTTTTGCATTTGTTTTGTAGAGACAAGGTTCTACTATGCTGCCCAGTCTTGTCTCAAACCTGGACTCAAGTGATTCTCCTTCCTTGGCCTCCCAAAGAGCTGGTCTCAGGCAATCCTTCTGCCTCAGCCTTCCAAGTAGCTGGAACCATAAGTGCCCAGCTACTGGGTGTGGTGGCTCACACCTGTAATCCCAGCACTTTGGGAGGTGGAGACTAGAGGATTTCCAGAGTTCGGTGTTCGAGACTAGTCTGGGCAACTTGGCGAGAACCCACCTCTACAATAAATCAAAAATTAGCTGGGTGTGGTCGCATGCATCTGTGGTTCCAGCTACTTGGAAGGCTGAGGTGGAAGGATTGCCTGAGCCCAGCAGGTTGGGGCTGCAGTGGCTGGCATGCATTCCAGCCTGGGCAACAGAGTGAGACTCTGACTCAAAAAATAAAAATTAAAAAATTAAAAATAAACAAAAAGTCCTCTACAAACACTAGCATTTATTAATCTAGTTTCTAACTAAAATGCATATATAAGGAATCTTGACTCCAGGCACACAGGTAGAGTTCAGGGAAAAAATTTTATTGGAAATGGAAACCTGCAGCTTGTCAGAGGCCTCCTGTTTTCTCATGTGAACGTTTCCTCTCATGGCAGCTGCCCCACTTCACTGGAATCCCCTCCCAACCCACTTCCCTTGGTATTCTGACCTGCTGCCTGTCTCCCTTCTAGGACAGAGTGTCAGCTGCAGCGCTATGAGTCCAGCATATGCTAGGACTTTCCCCGAGACAGTTGCCTACTGCCCCCAGCCACCTGGCCAGGGGGTCGCCTCAGGTCCAAAAAGTTAATAACTGGGGCCAGGCTCGGTGACTCAGCCTATAATCCCAGCACTTTGGGAGGCTGTGACAAGTGGACTGCCTGAGCCCACAGGTTCAAGACCAGCCCAGACAACTTGGAGAGACCTCACTTCTACAACAAATAAAAAATTAGCTGGGCATGGTAGTGTGCGCCTGTGGTTCCGGCTACTTGGAAGGCTGAGGTGGAAGGATCACCGGAATCCAGCAGGTCAACGCTGGGTGGCCATGAGCATGCCACTGCACTCCAGCCTGGGCGATGGAGTGAGACTCCAACTCAAAAAAAAAAAAAAGTTAATGACTGGTCTCGGAAATACACAAACAATGCCATGGTCTATGAGTTTCTAAAATGAACAGGGAAACTTTGCGACATCATGCAGAGGCAAAAGGGTACAAAGGAAAGTGATCTGGCTTTGGGTCAGGCAGACAGATTCAGTCTCAGCTCTTTTCCTTTCTATGTGTGGAACTTTGGGTAAAACACTGCATGTTCCTGGGTCTCAGTTTTCTCATCTGTGAAATGGGAATAACAATGAGCATTGTAGTAAGAATCATGTATTTCACCCTTTATAGGTGCTCAGTGACACAGCTTCCTCTTCTACCTCTTTGTCTTTTCAGAGCTCAAAGATTGATAACTAAAGGAATCCAAGAAAAGCCAAACAGTAACTAAAGGGTTAGAAGAAAGACCTAAGGAGAATGAATGAAGGAATGGTAATATGGAGAAGAGAACATTTAGTCTGGACAGAGAGAATAATAACTAACTATGGCTACCCACTGTGAGCACCCACCACCTTGCTTGGCATTTAATAAAGTTATGTCCAGTCCTCAGAACAGCCTGTGAGAGGCATGGCTGTGAGCCCCATGTTATAAATGAGGAGGAAAGTGAGATTTAATAATTTGTCCAATCATCCAGCTAAATGGGGAAGTGGAGATTCGAACTCAGGTCTAACTATATTCGCTTAAGAACAGACCCTCCTCCTGTCACTGGAGATGGTGTAGGGAGGAGCCTGACCTGAAGAGAAGCATGAAGGGCACAGGGAAAGTGGCAATCAGCCACCAGGATCAGAAACAGGCAGAGGCCAGAGGAGACACGTGCAAAATCTTTCTTTGGCTGGGACTCATCTCCAGGCCTCAACTTTCTTAAGGGTGGGCTTGTCTGAAGGCAGGAAGAACTCCATTTTCCCTGGAGAAAAATGCACTTGTGAGCACCAGACTGGGGATTGACTCATGGGGGTCACCCAGACAGATCTGAGAACCCTGTCCACCCTCACCACTGGGGGCTCAGTGGCCGGGGCACAGTTAACTCCATCCCTCTCCTTTTTTCTATATGTTCTATTGTTATTTCAGAGATGCCCTTTGCCATTCTCAAGAAAATGTTTCATTTGGCTGGGCTCGGTGGCTCAGCCTGTAATCCTGCACCTTGGGAGGCTGAGGTGAGTGGATTGCCTAAGCCCGCGAGTTCGAGACCCGGCTGGGCAACTCGGTGAGACCTCATCTCTACAATCAATCAAAAAATTAGCCGGGCGTGGTAGCGCGCATCTGTAGTTACAGCTACTTGGAAGGCTGAGGCAGAAGGATTGCCGGAGCCTAGCAGGTCGAGGCTGCGGTGGCCGGGAGCGGCCACTGCACTCCAGTCTGGGCGACAGAGTGAAACTCCAACTCAAAAAAAAAAAAAAAAGAAAATGTTTTATTTATTAAAAACTAGATTAAAATATTAAAATTGCAAGCGCGTTTTTTTGGGGGGGTGCTTAAATTTTCTTATCCATGGAACGGGTTTGCTAATTCCTATAATTCTGGGCAATGCCCTTGTGGTTGTTAGCCTCTAAGCCATCTTGGGTCTAATGTTCATGTAAGCTCAGCAGCACTGGGCCAGGAGGGTACCAAGAGCAGGGGGATCACCTCCTCCCACTCTCATACCACTGTAAATAGAAGCTAAGGGTTTTGCTTTCTTGCCCTAACTTTGATTCTTCACATTGCTGAGGAGCAGCAATTGGAGCTTAATCTCATTGTCTACACTCCGACTCCTCTATGGAGTTGTACTATTCTTTCCTATCTCAATTGTTTTTGAGGTAACCAAACAGTCTTTTTCCTCACTGCCGTGTGCACACACGTGTGTGTGTAGACAAGACATAGAAAAGGTGAATTTCACAGACTCCAGCCCTGTGTTCTGACACTCACAGACAGAGGCTGACCACTCTTACACCTACAGGTCATTTATTTTAAATTTGAGTTGGGGTTTCACGCTGTCACCCAGGCTGGTGTGCAGTGGCACGATCATATTTCACTACAGCCTTGACCTCCTAGGCTCAGATAATCCTCTAGCTTCAGCCTCCTGAGTAGCTGGGACTACAGGCATGCGCCACCGCACCCAGCTAATTTTTTTTGCTTTGTAGAGATGAGGTCTCACTTTGTTGCCCAGGCTGGTCTCAAACTCTTGGGCTCAAGCAATCCTCCCACCTGGGCCTACCAAAGTGCGGGATTACAGGAGTGAGCCACTGCGCCTGGTCCAGGTCATCATTTTGAACAATGAACTTTTTTTGAAGAGTGGTCTAGAAAGCTCACTAAAAGCTGGGCTTGGTGGCTCAGCCTGTAATCCCGCACCTTGGGAGGATGAGGTGAGTGGATTGCCTGAGCCCGCAGATTTGAGATCCGCCTGGGCAACTTGGTGAGACCTCATCTCTACAATAAATCAAAAAATTATCCAGGCATGGTAGCAGGAGCCTGTAGTTCCAGCTACTTGGAAGGCTGAGGCGGAAGGATCGCCGGAGCCCAGTGGGTCGAGGCTGCGGTGGCCAGGAGCATGCCACTGTACTCCAGTCTGGGCAATAGAGTGAGACTCTAACTCAAAAAAAGAAAGAAAGTTCACTAAAAAAATTACATTTGGATTTAACTTAATTGAGAACCTGAGTTTCTGAACTCTAGACCCGATTTTTGTTGTTGTTTATTTTGAGTTGGAGTCTCACTCCGTCACCCAGACTGGAGTGCAGTGGCTGCTCTAAGCCACCGCAGCCTCGATCTGCTGGGCTCCAGCGATCCTTCCACCTCAGCCTTTCAAGTAGCTGGAACTACAGGCGTACGCTACCATGCCCGGCTAATTTTTTGATTTATTGTA
>NW_007247045.1:527053-541080 GCF_000164805.1 Carlito syrichta | reverse complement strand
GTAGAGATGAGGTCTCACCAAGTTGCCCAAGCGGGTCTCAAACCCGCAGGCTCAGGCAATGCACTCACCTCAGCCTTCCAGGGTGCAGGATTAAAAGCTGAGCCACCAAGCCCAGCTTGTTTTATTTTTTGTTTGTTTGTTTTTTTTGAGTTGGAGTCTCACTCTGTCACCTAGGCTGAAGTGCAGTAGCACGCTCACAACCACCACAGCCTCGACCTGCTGGGCTCAGGCAATCCTTCTGTATCAGCCTTCTGAGTAGCTGGAACTACAAGCGCCACCACGCCCAGCTAATTTTTTTTTCTTTGTAGAGATGAGGTCTCATTTTGTTGCCCAGGCTGGTCTCCAACTCTTGGGCTCAAGCAATCCTCCCACCTAGGCAAACCAAAGTGCTGGGATTATAGGCATGAGCCACTGTTCCTGGCTATACTTGATTTTTAATCATTAGACTTAAATTGACACTGATATACCTTTTAAGTAAATCTAAGCAAAGAATATCAGTCTGACATTCCACTCTCCCCACAGGTAACATGGAAAGACAGAAAGCCACATGAAAAAGGAGGGGCCACAATTTTATGTTGTCCGGTGAGTGTCTCTTGGTCTCAGAATGCTGCCACTTCCTGCAGTTCCAGCCCTCGGCTGTGGTCCACTCTGAGTAAGTGAATTCCTCTGTTGAAACTTGCACACAATAAGGAGACAGTGTCACCAACAGCCAGAGAAGTCAGGGGTCCTGACCCATCCAGAGACAAGGTGAAAAGGCAGGCTGAGGGAGGAAGGAGAACCAGCAGATTAGACCCAGAGTGCAGTATCATGAAACATAATGTCTTCGTGAGAAACACAAGAAATTAAGCATCTGCTGTATATATCCAGCCAATTTAGGGAAGCCCCGCTTGCTTCAGAGGAAAGCATACCAGTAGAGATGTCAGAACTTGGGTCAACCCGTGACTCCAACTGTAGAAAACGGCACACAGCCCAAACAGGATGCATACCACCAAGAAGTTATGTTTAGATCATTGGGACCTCACTGGCTAAGAACATGTTTAAAGGGTATCCTCAGTCACCTGTTTAGAACAAAGAAGAGGCCAGAGGAGGGGAAAACAGATAAGGATATTGATCTTTTTTTTTTTTTTTTTTGAGTTGGAGTCTCACTCTGTCGCCCAGACTGGAGTGCAGTGGCCACTCCCGGCCACCGCAGCCTTAACCTGCCGGACTCCGGCGATCCTTCCGCCTCAGCCTTCCAAGTAGCTGGAATTACAGGCGCGTGCTACCACAACCGGCTAATTTTTGATTTATTGTAGAGATGAGGTCTCGCCAAGTTGCCCAGGCAGGTCTCAAACCCACAGGCTCAGGCAATCCACTCACCTCAGCCTCCCAAAGGGGCAGGATTACAGGCTGAGCCACCGAGCCTGGCTAGGTCAACACTTTCAGACCTCCCACTCTGTTATAGTGGGCAGCTGAAGAAATTACCCTGAGGTGAGGGTACAGCAGGCCGTCTTCACTATGGAAATCTGGTTTGAGGCTACAGCTGTTTACAAAGTGCCACTGGCTAGGTCTTACCTTTTTTCTCTGGAGGAATCCCCTATTTCCCTCTAAGAAGAGTTGAGTTCCAGAGAGTTGCTATATGAGGGACTTGGTTTGAAGTTCCTTAAATTAATGCTGTTACTGTCTCTGGCAGAATGCTATGTCCAGGACAGAATAGCATGGAGCCAGTGAGGTGCTGGCAAACCAGTTTTCTGGAAGAAAAAACGCTTATTCATAGTACTTGCCAATTTTTGTAGTGTAAATACCTGCACCATGACCAGATTTTAAGCTACCAAAGGTTTAAAAACCAGCTGGTAAAACTCCTAGCTGGGGTTGGTGGCTCAGCCTGTAATCCCGCGCTTTGGGAGGCTGAGGTGAGTGAATTGCCAGAGCCCACAGGTTCGAGACCTGCCTGGGCAACTTGGCGAGACCTCATCTCTACAATACATTAAAAAAAAAAAATTAGCCGGGCGTGGTAGCACGCACCTGTAGTTCCAGCTACTTGGAGGGCTGAGGCGGAAGGATCGCCGGAGCCCAGCAGGTCAAGGCTGCGGTGGCCAGGAGCGGCCACTGCACTCCAGTCTGGGCGACAGAGTGAGACTCCAACTCAAAAAATAAAAACTCCTGAATATTTAACAATCGGCCAGTAGGAGTTGACTCCAGTAGTTCAAGGTTGCTGGGGAGATGTGTGGGTTAAGACAGCTTTATTCCTGTGTGCTCTGAAGCTTGGAGACCTGGCCGGGCTCGGTGGCTCAGCCTGTAATCCCAGCATTTTGGAAGGCCAAGGTGAGTGGATTTCCTGAGCCCGCAGGTTTGAGACCAGCCCAGACAATTTGGCAAGACCTCATTTCTACAATAAATCAAAAATTAGCCAGGCGTGGTAGTGTATGCCTATAGTTCTGGCTACTTGGATGGGGCAGAAGGATTTCCAGAACCCAGCAGGTCGACACTGGGGTGATCAAGAGTGTGCCACTGCACTCCAGCCTGGGCAACAGAGTGAGACCCCAACTCAAAAAAAGAAAAAGAAAGAAAGAAACGTGGTGTCTTTACTGTGATCCTAAACTTTCATTATAGACTCAAAACAGGGCAGAGTCTTTCTGAAACTATCTTTACTGCCCCTTACCCTCACCAAGGCTTTCATTTTAGTCCTTGAAAAAGGAATCCAAAAGTGGCAATTCCTGTCCCCTTTTCCAGATATTTTGAGCATCACAAGTTAAAACCTGATGAGGAACTTCAGGAAGAAAGAATGTAAGAGCCAAATACATTAGCGCTCTAAGGAATGAGTCTGTACAACATGGTAGCAGGGGATACATGGTTATAGCTTTTGGCCAGAAGTTGGACAGAGAGATTTTGGCATCTTGGTGTCACCTCTTTTTTGTCTGTTTGTTCGTTTTTGTTTGTTTTTGTTTTTGTTTTGAGTTAGAGTCTCACTCTGTCACTTAGACTGGAGTGCAGTGGCCGCTCCCAGCCACAGCAGCCTCGACCTGCTGGGCTCTGGTGATCCTTCCGCCTCAGCCTTCCGAGTAGCCGGAATTACAGGCACGTGCTACCACACCTGGCTGATTTTTGATTTATTGTAGAGATGAAGTCTCGCCAAGTTGCCCAGGCAGGTCTTGAACCCACGGGCTCAGGCAATCCACTCACCTCGGTCTCCCAAAGCGCTGGGACTATAGGCTGAGCCACCGAGCCCGGCCTTGGTGTCACCTCTTAACCACTAGGGGACTGGACAGTGGCAGGATATGGGTGGTTTTGTAAATGCTGAACAATGGGAAGAAAAGTTTTAAGGAATCCTTTAAGACCACATATATCTTTTGAGAGGCACTAACAGCAGGCTCCTTACCTCCAGTGTCTTGGTTCCAGATCTTCACCTTGCAATCATGTGATGAGGTAGCAATTACAGGCATCAAGGCCAGTGCTCTCGGTAGAAAGACACAGGATGCAACAGTCTGGAAATGCCCTTTATATTCACATATTCTGCTTCGTGTCTGTCTCAGGTCCCACAACTGCAAAGTAAAGGCATGAGCCAGCTCATACATACTATTTGTCTAGCTTCACCCACCAATAGCCATTGCCCACCCTCCCACCATTCACCTCTTCCTGCCACTTACCTACTCCTATAACCACCCCATATCTTCATCCATCCCATCCACACCCAACCACCTACCCGTCCAGTGATTATTTTCACCATTGACTATGTTCCAAACAACCCTGGCTAAGGATGCGCCTTTTTTGTGGTTAGGGAAATAAAAGTTCCCAGTCCTACAGCATGATGGGACAGGATGGAGTTGCTTGCCTTCATGGCAATTCAAGGGCCTGCCTTCTATCAGCCTCTTCGCATCTGTGAGTCCTGTTACAGATAAGAACCTGAGTTTCTGAATTCTGCCTGATTTTTAATCATTAGACTTGAACTGACTTCCAACACTTCTTTCTAAGTATAAGTTAGAAGTACCTTCTCCTACATACACATCACTGCAGACATTCTGATTTAATGCCCAGACGAAGAGCCTAGATACACGAAGACTAGCAAGGAAGAGCCAGGCAGTGCCAGTCAGTGCTGCCAGTCCTACTCTTATTGATACAGATTAGATGGCACTTGGAGAATAATGTTCAGAGAGGAGAACAAACTGAAGTGAGCTCCCCCCCGTGCCAAAAAATGAAGTAACTGGACACTATTTCATCCAGAGAATAATTGTAGGAACTGGAAATGCTTAGCTTGGAGAAGAGATGCTATATTCAAAGCCTGCAACATCCCGATCTACCACTTACTATAGTGTGACCTTGGGCAAGACAGTTCAACTTGCCACGCCTCTATTTCCTCATCTGTAAAACAGGAATTATAATAGGACCCAACCCATGGGGTTGTTTTTAAGGATTAAATGAGACAGCACTTGTCGCATGCTCAGTCCAATGACCAGCACATAATATATGTTAGCTAAAATGGAAGCTCTAATTGTTCTAGTTGGATACTAGATAACCCTTTTAGCTGCTATTCTACAATGATGAATTGAAGGTGTTTCAGAGGAACCTAGGCAATCTATCCTAAAAGTAATAGCAAGGAAGGTATATGGGTAAGGAATTGGGGGGCCCTGGACCAACACTGGAACTCCCAATTTCCTAAAGAGCTTGAGCTTCCTTTATAGTCCCTCCTCTTTCTAAGTTCTGCTAGAAGTAGGGACAAAAGCAGGCTGGTTCTGTTTAGCTCCTCCTTATCTTGACTTTCATCCCATTCCTCTTTTTTCTTTTTTCTTTTTTTTTTTTTTTGAGTCAGAGTCTCACTCTGTCACCAAGGCTGGAGTGCAGTGGCATGCTCACAGTCACCGCAGCCTCAACCTGCTGAGCTCAGGCAATCCTTTTACTTCAGCCTTCCAAGTAGCTGGGATTACAGGTGTGCTCCACCACGTCTGGATATTTTTTTATCTATTGTAGAGACGAGGTCTCGCCAAATTGCCCAGGCTGATCTCAAACCCTTGGGCTCAGGCAATCCTCTAGCCTCCGCCCCCCCAAAGTGCTAGGATTACAGGTATGAGCCACCACACCCAGCCAATTAAATGTTTCTTAAAAGAAGCATCTGAAATGCAATGAATCACTCACAGTATGCACTTCAAACAGGCCTGAGCCATGAGCAGAGCCTGTCTGTGTAGCCCAGCTACAGGCATGAGTAACCGATTTGCTCAGCAGTGACCAGATACCTGGTCCCCATGCAATTGCCTACCGTGGCTTCACAGCCTTCCCCTCCAAAGCCATTGCTGCAGGAGATACACCTAAGTCCATCCACACTGACTTCACAGTAGGTCTGAATGTGCTGCTTTGCGGGAAACATATGAGCTATCTGCAGCCCGCGACTGTCCCATAATCTGAAAGAAATTAAAGCAGGAAATGAGTTTGTAGTAAATGCGTCTGAAATACACCTGTAATATCCCACTACCATAAAAGTCTTGGCTCTTTTCCTCTCAGACAAGTAAGATTGGAGTGTCACAATTTACCTACAAACAGCAAAATAAATCAGAGCAATTTCTGATATTCTAAAGGTCGCTGGAAGTAACCAGACTGAATGACATCTGAGTTCTTCCTATTCTGAGGTCAGTTCATAGAAATTTAGACCATCATCTTAATTGCATCTTAAGTTAATTTGTTAATTTGGTCCTTTGGGACATTGCTTTCAATGGACAAGAAAGTATTTCTGTGCCTGTGATGTAAACTTTTAAAGATATTGATCATGATACAGAAGAGCAGTCATCATTCAGAATCAGATACAAAAGATTTACAGACCATGGCTAATTTTGGGTCCATGGGGTCCACTGGGGAGCATTTTGTTTTGCTTCGTATCTCATTTTCACCTCTTCATTCCCTTCCTACCATTTTCAAAGTAGAATCTCTTCTGAGATGCAGTTTCTAGCTATGCCTTCTGGTCCAAGAACTATTGACTTACTTTGACTCCTCTGATGCTGATTCCGACCCTGCTTCCCCAGGGAGGGCTTCAGCTGAGGGCTGGGTGATTGAGGATACCAGGGGCCACACAGAGGTAGCAGGTAGAGCCAGGCAGCCCACCAGAGTGGGACAAGCAAGTGACTGACACTGGGGTTAATGTGAACATGTGTATACAGCAGGAGCTGGCTGAATCAGATGCTTTGAAGCTATCCAGAACAGGGGCTTCTTCCTGGCCTGATCTCCTGGCATCCAGTCTCTACCAAGGTGATTCATAGGGTGGATAGGAGAGGTCCCAGCACCAGTGAGGGGTAGAGGGCCAAAGGCCCTGGGCAGAGCACAGCATGTGGAGAGGCAGAGTGGGAATGGAGTCATGTAAACATGGAAGCCACAAACCTCACCAGAAACATCTTCACTGCTGCTCAATAAGCCCACCTGATAGTTTTATCTTCAGAGGTCTGTAGTATATATGGTTCTCTGGGGACCCAGCATAAATGAGTGACCTGAAGAAAGCAAATTGTTCAAAACATCTCCATACCATGTCCTTCCTCTTCTGCAATTCTTATAAACTGTGCTAACTAGCATCTCTGAACCTCTTCTCAAGGATTCTGAACTAGTAACTCTAACTTACAGGGATTTCATGTTTTACAGATACCCAACAGTCAAGTTCTACCTGCATCTCTTATATTATCAGCAGTGAGGTAGCAGCTGGGCTAGTTATGAGTGCCAAAATGCATGCAGACACCCTTACAGTGCCTGAAACCCCAGTCAAGTGGCAGAGAACTGCTGGCCAGGTGGCCCCTAGGAGGGCAAGCCCCTGTTCTAAGGCGGGATCACTGAAACTGGAGTCCAACACCTTGTAGGGTTCAGGAAGAGCAGTTCTCTTTATCCCTACAGCCCTCTACTGGACAGGCAGGAAATGGTTTTCAAAACAACCCAAGATAAGAGGTTTTTCTTCCAATAACCTCCACATAGAGGGCATGGGGCAACCACATCTTGCCATTGACAGCTGTCTTTAGAATTAGAAAAGAAAGCCGGGCTCAGTGGCTCAGCCTGTAATCCCACACTTTGGGAGGCTGAGGTGAGTGGATTGCCTGAGCCCACGGGTTCGAGACCCGCCTGGGCAACTTGGCAAGACCTCATCTCTACAATAAGTAAAAAATTAGCCGGGCGTGGTAGCACGCGCCTGTAGTTCCAGCTACTTGAAAGGCTGAGGCGGAAGGATCGCCGGAGCCCAGCAGGTCAAGGCTGCGGTGGCTGGGAGCGGCTACTGCACTCCAGTCTGGGTGACAGAGTGAGACTCCAACTCGAAAAGAAAAGAAAAGAAAAGAAAAGAAAAGAAAAGAAAAGAAGACTATGACTGAAATTTGACAATCACTAAAGGAACTACCATGGGTCAGGCACAACAGCAGGTGTTTCACATATATTATCTCAATTTATCCTCTGAAGAACCTTATCAGGTGATGTAATTCTCCCCATTTTATAAATGAAGACACTGAGACTCTAAGAGCTTAGGTAACTTTCTTGGGGTAATACAGCTAATAAGTGATAGATGAATGGTTTGAATCCAGGTATGACTGACACCAAAGGCTGTGCAGTTTATATACCAGTCTGCTACCAGAAAACAATTGGTCTTCAAAAGCAGAACAAATTATGCACATAAAGCAAAAGTAATGCATATTTCTCCACGTGATGTTACACAGACAGAACACACACTAAACATACGCTGTGAACTCCTAGAAGACAGGAACTGTGTTCTTGGTCACTGATTCTGTTCCTAGCACAGTATCTGCCTCACAGAAGAAATGCAGTAACTATATTTTTGAAGGAATAAATGAAGACACCATTTTAAATTCCAGTATAAAGAAATGGAATCCTTGCCTGGAGCAGAAGACTCAAGAGATTATCTCATCCAATAACCCTAACTTTCTGAGAGGTCAAGGTCTCCCTGAAAGTTAGGACCCAAGGTTCTAATGCCTGCTTGTGGGGCTCCTGATCCCTCTCCCAGACCCTTTCCCTCAACCCCATGCTCCCTTCTGCTGCCCTGTCCTGTACGGAGTTTGATTTCATACCACATTCCTGGAGACAGACACTTTCTCCACACATTGTCCGGTCCCCACATCCCACAGAAGCAGGGTGTTGTCGCGAGAGCCAGTGCACAGCTGTGTTGAGTCTTTGGAAAAAATGGTGAGAAGACCGCCCATGAGCTGGGGCTTGAACAGAGCTTTCTGGAAAGTACAAAGGTGTTGGGAAGAGATCTGTTTTGTTTTACCTGGACTTACAGCCAATCCAGTGACCACCATAGTATGGCCACACAATTGCTGCCTTGGATGTGATGAACCGTGCAGGTCCCACATCATGACCATCCTGTCACGAGAGGCACTGAAGAACTGGTTGGACTGGGGAACACAGACTACCTGCTCAGGGGGAAGAAAAAAAGTGAAACTAGCTCTGGTATGCTTGTTGGGTTGGACTTTAAGATGGGGGAAAGATGGGTTTGCATTAGTTCCCTCCACGTACACTTTTAAATGAGTACTACCTAAACTTGAAATCCATGAATGGAACGCACGAGCTGGTTTGAATTTCTGCCCTTCTCAACATGGTGCTGACCCTTCCTCTTTATGTAGCAGATTTTCTCCTGTCCTTCAAGATAAGTCTAAAAATCTTACCTCCTTGGATCATCTCACCTCCGTGGAGCTCCCTCCCCTCTTGGGACTCCTACAGAACTTCCTCCGTGGGTGACTTCTTTGGCACTTTATCATCTCCACACTCAAAAAAATGGGTACAGCATCTAAAGTACTTTCACATACTTTGTCTCACTAATCTTCTACCATCTCTTATTTTATGTTGCAATGTCATTAGTTTTGTTTTGGTTTTAAAGAGCTACTATTCTTTTCAATATTTATTTGTTTGTTTATTTATCTGAGTTGGAGTCTCACTCTGTCGCCCAGGCTGGAGTGCAGTGGTACGCTCACGGCCACACCAGTGTCGACCTGCTGGGCTCCGGCGATCCTTCTGCCTCAGCCTTCAAAGTAGCTGGAACTACAAGCACGTCCTACCATGTTCAGCTAATTTTTTATTTATTTTAGAGACAGGGTCTCACCATGTTGCTCAGGCTGGTCTCAAATCTGTGGGCTCAGGCAATCCACCCGCCTTTGTCTTCCAAAGTGCTGAGATTATAGGCTGAGCCACTGAGCCTGGCCTATATTTATTTTTATCACCTAAATATCCTCTTATTCCTACTTTACCAAGGGATTCTGGAGAAACAAATGCTGGATCTTCTGATGTACTGAAATGATCATGTTTTTCTCCCTTTGGCTAATTAATATAAAAAATCATATCTACCAATTTCTAAACATTAAGCTATTTTTACATTCCTAGAATAATGCTGTTAGCAGTGGTACGCTATTCTTTTTTTGTTGTTTTTTGTTTTTTTTAGTCAGAGTCTCACTTTGTCACCCAGGCTGGAGTGCTGTGGCACATGACCACAGTCATCACAGCCTCGACCTGCTGGGTTCAAGCAATCCTTCCACCTCAGCCTTCCAAGTAGCTGGAACTACAGGTGTGTGTCACCATACTGGCTAATTTTTTTATTTATTGTAGAGATGAGGCCTTACCATGTTGCCCAGGCTGGTTGTGAACCCATGGGCTCAGGCAATCCATTCACCTCCACCTCCCAAAGTGCTGGGATTACAAGCGTGAGCCACCACACCTAGCAGTATGCTATTCTTTTAACAAAAATTAGTTTCTATTTACTAATACTTCACTTATGATTTTAGTATCAAAGAGCAGACTGCAAGTAGTATGCCCACTATCCATTTTTCCATTCTTAGTAACAAAACCTCCATTGTTGGGTATGGCAATACATTCAGCTATAAATTCAGATTTTCTAGCTCTCTTGAAGACAGGGGGTAGCCAATGAGATATAAGTGAAAGTGGGCTTCAAGAAAACTTTGTATAAAGGACTGGCAGGCCCAGTCTTTTACTCTTGTCCCTTCTTCCTTCCTGCTGCCCTGAGTTCAGACAGGACGACTGGAGTTGCAGCAGCCATTTTGTGAATAGGAGGTAAGCTTGAAGAAGGAAGCTAAGCTCTAGTGATGGCAGACAAGAAAGACAGAAGGGGCCTGGCTCCCTCATGACCACAGCACTACCACACCAACTTTCAACTACATGTTGAAGGTACTGTTATTCAGGCATTCTGTTATTGGAAGCCATATCTAATTTCACCTGATACAGGGATTCATTGGTCTGTAGTTTTTTAATATGCCGTGTCAGGTTTTGCTACTGATGTTATACTGGCTTTATAAAGAGTTGAGAAATTGTCTCTTTTCTCTATACCCTGAAACAATTTCAACGGCATCAGAACTATCACTTTTTTGAATTTGAAAACATTCTTTATAAACCATGATAAGCTGGGCACAGTGGCTCATACCTATAATCCCAGCACTCTGGAAGGCGGAGGTGAAAGGACTGCCTGAGCCCGTGGGTTTGAGAATAGGCTGGGCAACTTGGCAAGACCTCGTCTTTACAGTAAAAATTAAAAATTAGCCAGGCATGGTGGTGCGTTCTGTAGTTCCAGCTACTTGGAATCCTGAGCAGAAGGAGCACCTGAGTCCAGCAGGTCAAAGCTGCAAAGGCCACGAGCATGCCACTGCACTCCAGCCTGGGCAGCAGAATGAGACTCCCACTCAAAAAAAAAAGAAGAAACCATCAGAGCCTAACACTCCAAGACAGGTGATTCTGTTGCATTTGTAATGACATTAAAGCCAACCTGTCCTATTGGGTTGATGCATAAATTCATAGCGTTTTTAGCCTGCCCATGGAATGCAAATGCTGTATGATGGTTGACTGGTCACTGTCCATCACATTTCCCAATTCTCGGGTTGACTGATTTGGATCATCATGGACTAAAGTATTTAAACATCTTTATCAAAGCCTGACGGTCTTCCTCAACAAGGAGAATCACTCTGTTCAAAGTGGCCCTCCTTGAAATGACAAAACCATTTTCTTGCTGTGCTTTCCCCAAGGCATTCTCCCCAGATGTCACAAGTATTTCAAGCTGCCTCCACTGCCTTTACTCCTCTATTAACCTCAAACAGAAGAATATGTCAGAAGTATTTCTTTTTTTCCACTTGACACTCTATCTTCTTTAGCCAACAAATAGCACTTTCTTCAAATCTGCAAAATGTAAGGTATATTCATAAGCACAACATTGTCACTCCACATGACAAATGATAAATTCCCAACACCTCGATGTTGCCATGCCAAAAACACTATGAACTTATGTATCAACCTAAAACTTAGTGCTTTTTCCCTTGAATACAACTTTGATATTATTATCACAACTATTGCTTTCTGTTTGTTTGCATTTTCCTGATACATCTTTGCTCACCTTTTTTTCCTGTTCTGATATCTTCTAAGGTGCTTTTTTGATTGTGGTAAAATATACATTATACTTACCACTTTAACCATTATTAAGTGTTTAATTTGCCAGGTGTGGTGGCTCATGCCTGTAATCCCAACACTTTGGGAGGCAGAGGCGAAAGGACTGCCTGAGCCCAGGGTTTTGAGATCAGCCTGGGCAACTTGGTGAGACCTTGTCTCTAGAATAAATCAAGAAAAATTAGCCAGGCATAGAGGTGCATGCCTGTAGTTCCAGCTACTTGGAATATTGAGGTAGAAGGATCACCTGAGCCCACCAGGTAGATGCTGGGGTGGCCATGGGTGACAGAGTGAGACTCCAACTCAAAAAAAAAGAGGATACAATTCGGTGGCATCAAGTACATTCACAATGTTATGCAACCATCACCACTATTCATCTCCACAATGTTTTCATCATCCCAAACGGAAACTCTGTGCTCATTAAATAATAACTCTCCATTTTCCCTTCCAGCCAGCACCTGGTAACCTCCATTCTACTTTCTGTCTCTGTGAATTTGACTGTTCTAGGTACCTCTTCATATAAATGGAATCATGCAGTATTTGACCTTTTGTGTCTGATTTCTTTCACTTTTCAAAGTTCATCTCCGTTGTAACATGTATCCGAATTTCATTCATTTTTAAGGCTGTATGTATATTACCATATTTTGTTTCTCCATGCATCTGTCAATGGTCATTTGGGTTGTTTCACCTTTTAGCTACTGTAAACAATGCTGCTATCAACATGGATGTACAAATATCTGTTCCCTTTCCTCACTGTTTTACCTTCAATCTTAAGCTGCTTTGCATTAGCTATATCTCTTTTTAGCCAGGCATGGTGGCACACACCTGTAGTCCCAGCTACTTGAGAGGCTAAGATAGGAGAATCGCTTGAGACCAGGAGTTCAAGGTTACAGTGAGCTATGATTATGCTACTATATTACAGCCTAAGCAACAAAGTGAGACCTGTCTCTAGAAAAAAATAGATGTCTCTAATTTTAAATGTCTCTAGAAAAAAATAGATGTCTCTAATTTTAAATTGATTTAGTTTAGTTTTTTTTGTTTTTTTTTTTTTTGAGTTGGAGTCTCACTCTGCTGCCCAGACTGGAGTGCAGTGGCATGCTCCTGGCCACCGCAACCTTGACCCACTGGGCTCAGGCTAATAATATACTACTGAGGGATGCTAATAATATACTACTGAGGGATGCTTTGCCTGTGTCAAGATTCTAGAGATTTGGGGATTTTTCCATTGTCTTTACATATGAACAACACTCTAGCTGCATAAACAATTCTTAAGTCACATTCCTTCTTTTGCCTTTTTGTAGACATTGCTCCACTGACCTATGGGAGCTGGTGCAGCTGAGAAGAAATTTGAAGCCAAACTAATTTTTCTTTTACATGTCGTTGACCTTTTCCTTCTGCAGGAGCATGCAGAACTCACTCTTTATTCCTGAGGTTTAGTTACTTCACTTGGATATGTTTCAGTATCGATTACATAATTTTCCTGGAACTCAGTTAGCTCTTGAGCTCTTTTATGTATCAAGTTTTTCAAGTTTTCCTTTATATGAGTAAAGTTTTTTTCTATTTTCTCTTTAAATGTTTTTGCTTCATTTGTTCTGGTCTTCTTTAGGAAGTCTACTTTATGGGGCACATTAGATCTCCATTGTCTGTTTCTCACATCTGTCACCTTCTTGCCAATTATTTTATTTATTTATTTATTTGAGTCAGAGTCTCACTCTGTTGCCCAGGCTGGAGTGCAGTGGCACGCTCACGGCCACTGCAACCTTGAGCCACTGGGCTCAGGCTATCTTTCCGCCTCAGCCTTCCAAGTACCATCATGTCCAGCTAATTTTTTGATTTATTGTAGAGATGAGGTCTCACCAAGTTGCCCAGGTTGGTCTCGAACCCCTGGACTCAGGCAGTCCTCTTGCCTCTGCTTCTCAAAGTGCTAGGATTACAGGCGCCTGGCACCAGTTATTTTTATCTCTTTATTTTCAGCTATATTCCATATGCTTAACCTGCCTCCAGGTCACCATTTCTGTTTTCAGCACTTGTAAATTCACATCTTGCTACTAATAATGTAACATTTATTTTTAAATAATATTTTACAGCTGGGCATGGTGGCTCATGCTTGTAATCTCAGCAATTTGGGAGGCAGAAGTAAGATAACTGCCTGAGCTCAGGGGTTCGAGACAAGCCTGGGAAACATGACAAGACCTCATCTCTACAATAAATAAAATTGTTTTAAAAAGAAATTAGCTGAGCGTAGTGGCATGTGCCTGTAGTTCCAGCTACTTGGAAGGCTGAGGCAGAAGGGCTGCCTCAGTCCCGCAGGTTGAGGCTGTGGTGGCTGTAAGTATGCCACTGCACTTCAACCTGGGAGACAGATTGAGACTCCAACTCAAAAAAATAATAAATAAAAAGATAAATATTTTCCCACAAATCTTTTCTCTCTCAGATAATTCTTACTTCTTTGAACTCTTATTTCATAGAATACATGTTGTCTTAATTTATACAGAGCAAAAAGCATTAGTCAGATTTTGTTTCCTGAAATAAAACAAGTACGTTTTCTTTTTTTGTTTTTGAGTTGGAGTCTCACTCTGTCGCCCAGATTGGAGTGCAGTGGCCGCTCCCGGCCACCACAGCTTCGACCTGCTGGGCTCCGG
>NW_007247045.1:524991-526438 GCF_000164805.1 Carlito syrichta | reverse complement strand
ACACACACACACACACACACACACACACACACACACACACACACACACAGAGTAAAATCTCATTTGCTTTCCTTCCTTTTCAGTCCAAGGTCTACTATAACTTGAATTGTCATCCTGGAGACTGATAGTTGATTATGTCTGTTCAGTCCATCAGCTCTTTAGGGTAACCAAGAGAAGCAAAAGTAAGCTGGCAGTAGCCTCAATGTTGTTATAGTATCTTGTTTCACTGGCAAACAGCCTATGTCTTTAGTTCTCATTTCTCTTATTTATTTATTTTTATTTTTTTAGAGATAGTCTCACTTTGTCACCCAGGCTGGAGAGCAATGGCATGCTCACGGGCACTGCAGCCTCGACCTGATAGGCTCAGGTGATCCTTCCACTTCTGCCTTCCAAGTAGCTGGAACCATAGGCATGTGCCACCACGCCCAAAGAATTTTTTAATTTATTGTAGAGACAAGATCATCCATGTTGCCCAGGCTGGTCTCAAACCCATGGGCTTAGGCAATACTCTCACCTCTGTCTCCCAAAGTGCTGGGATTACAGGTGTGAGCCACTACGCCTGGCATAGGCTGGGTCTTGAACTCTTAGCCTCAAATAATCCTCCTGCCTCAGCCTCCCAAAATGTTGGGATTACAGGTGTGAGCTACCACATCCAGTCCCTCATCTTCCTAAATAGATGGCTGTTGGGAGGGCCACTCAGGACCAGTTATTTTAATGAAATGTGTACTCTGCCAAAGATCTGGAGATAACTGCATTAGAGCATGGTGTTCTCTCTCTCTCCTTTTTTTTTTTTTTTGAATAGGGTCTCACTCTGTCACACTGACTGGAATACAGTGGCATGATCATGGCTCACTGCAGCCTCAACCTCCTGGGCTCAGGTGATCATTCTGCTTTGGCCTCCTAAGTAGCTCTCTCAGTCTTGTTCAAACTGCAGTGTATCTGGCAGGTAAACATCCTGTTTTATGCTATTGGGTGTGACAAATGCCTAGTTTCACTATAAATGAAATGTGCAAGCTGGGTGTGGTGGCTCACGCCTCTAATCCCAGCAATTCAGGTGAGAGGATTGCCTGAGCTCAGGGGTTGGAGACTAGCCTGGGCAACATGGCAAGATCTTGTCTCTACAATAAATAAAAAAATAGCCGGGTGTGGTGGCACACGCCTGTACTTCCAGTTACTTGTGAGGCTGAGGCGGAAGGATTGCCTGAGCCTAGCAGGTCGAGGCTACGGTGGCTGTGAGCGTACCGCTGCACTCCAGCCTGGGTGACAGAGTGAGACACTGACTCAAAAAAAAAAAAAAAAAAAAAAAAAAAAAAATGAAATGTGCATCTTAATTTTCTGTTTCATTTCAATGGATTTAAGAGAGAGGAATTATATAAATTGGCATTTACTACCACTTTTTTTTTTTTTTGAGTTGCAGTCTCACTCAGTTGCCCAGACTGGAGGGCAG
>NW_007247045.1:521503-524899 GCF_000164805.1 Carlito syrichta | reverse complement strand
TGTAGAGATGAGGTCTCACCAAGTTGCCAGGCGGGTCTCAAACCCACGGGCTCAGGCAATTCACTTACCTCGGCCTCCCAAAGTGCGGGATTACAGGCTGAGCCACCAAGCCCGGCCCACTATCACTTTTGCTGGAAATTCATTCTAGTCTAATGCTATTTAACAAATTAATATCTTTTTTTTTTTTTGAGTCAGGGTCTCACTCTGTCACCCAGGCTAGAATGCAGTGGTACCTCGACTGCTGCCTTGATCTCTTGGGCTTAGGTGATGCTCCTGCCTCAGCCTCTTGAGTAACTGGGACTACAGGCATGCACCACCACACCCAGGTAATTTTTTGATTTTTTGTTTTGTAGAGATGGGTCTCAATATGTTGCCCATCCTGATCTTGAACTCCTGGGCTCAAGCAATTCACTTGCCTCAGCCTCCCACAGTGCTGGGATCACAGAAGTGAGCCATCAAACCTGGTCTACAAATTAATTTTTATTTTACTCTTATTGAATTTTAGAAATGTCTCTAACTAGACTAGAAGGTTACTGAGCAAAGGGATTTTGTCATTTTCCTAGCTATAGTAAACACACAGTAAGCCTTCAATACATGTCCCTATTAAGTTAGGATAAGTCAGAAAGAGTTGTTATCAACAATTTTCTATTTACTACCTGAGCTATTAAGGGCTTAATAACAAAATAAAAATTATGTCCAACATGACTATAATAACTAAGTGAATGGTTTGCTCTGCTTTTCCTAGCTTCACGGCATCAAATTCCTTGAGACTGAACATTCAGCACAGAGACCATCATTTCAGACACCTGCTCAGTATAACTGGAGAAAGGAAAGGTGATGCAGCAGAGGCTAGGAATGGAGAGAAAATAGTGATTTGAAGAGCCACTGAGACCTTAGGGGACATGGGTCCTATTGAGTCAGCAAAGGGAATCCATTTCTAGAGTGAAATCCAGGTTGAACAGTTCATGTAGGGAGTGTCCCCTGCATAGATGGATATAAAGAAATGATCAGAAATAAAGGGAAACTCATGTTTAAAAAAATAAGACAAAATATTCAATCACTCATAATATCTAGAGCTATTCGCTATTCTTTATTCAGTTCCAAATGCCCTTCATAATAATCATTTGGCAATTACCTTGGTGATTTCACGTTCATGTCCTTCAAACCTTTTCATCACTTTTCCAGTTTTCCAGTTATAGGCCACAACTGTCTGAAGAGAGTCAATATTTTAGTTTTTACTTTAATCACTCAATTTTTGTTGAACTGAAACTAGTCTTTACTTCGTTCCTCATTATAATTCCTCCCATCTAACTAGCGCCCTCTGGGTCAAGGGATACTTGCTTGGAGCAGTGGGGTTTTATTGTTGTATCCCTCTTCCCCATTTTCTCCTTTGTTTGAGTTTCTTTCCTCCTGATATTCCTCTGTTTCTCCTTGACACAGGGCCATGCCTCTAAACTTATTGATGGGTTTCAGATAACAGTCCCCAGGGAGCATTGATTCAGCTTTAGGTTCTGACTGTAGATGCTGAAGAATTCTACATGGGGTTAGACATTTTCCCCCTATTATATCATTCTTTTTTGTGTTTTTTAAAAATTTACCATCTTAACCATTTTAAGTGTACAGTTAAGTATATTCACATAGTTGTAAAAGATTGCACCTTTCTTTTTAATTAAAAAATCCATAATTCCATCTGCCAAAGAGAATCATTGTTAAACTTTTTTGACCTTTTTTCCTAGTGTATACTTTCGTGTGTGTGTGTGTGTGTGTGTGTGTGTTTTGAGTTGGAGTCTCACTCTGTCGCCCAGACTGGAGTGCAGTGGCTGCTTCCGGCCACCGCAGCCTCGACATGCTGGGCTCTGGCGATCCTTCCGCCTCAGCCTTCCAAGTAACTGGAACTACAGGCATGCGCTACCATGCCTGGCTAATTTTTTAAATTTATTGTAGAGATGAGGTCTTGCCAAGTTGCCCAGGCAGGTCTCGAACCCGCAGGCTCAGGCAATCCACTCACCTCAGCCTCCCAAAGGCGCAGGATTACAGGCTGAGCCACCGAGCCCGGCTTGTGTGTGTGTGTTTTGAGCAGGAGTCTCACTCTGTTGTATAGGCTGGAGTGCAGTGGCATGTTCACAGCCACTGCAGCCTCAACCTGCTTGGTTCAAGCAATCCTTCTGCCTCAGCTTTCCAAGTAGCTGGAACTACAGGTACATGCCACCATTCCCAGCTAATTTTTTGATTAGTTGTAGAGACAAGTTCTCGCCAGGCTGGTCTTGAACTTCTGGTCTTATATGATCTTCTCATCTTGGCTTCCTGAAATCCTAGGATTATAGGCATGAGCCACCATGCCTGGCCCACTTTAATATTTTATTGTAAGTATTTTTCTCCCTAAACAGGATTTTAAAGAGTTTTCTGCCAACTTAGACAATGTAGAGAGACTCCATCTATACAGAAAATTAAAACTTAGATGGACATGGTAGCACGTACCTGTAGTCCTAGCTATGTAGGAGACTGAGGTGGGAGGATCACTTGAGCCCAGGAGTTCAAGGCTGCAGTGAGCCATGATCACACCACTGCACCCCAGCCTTGGTGACAGAATGAGAACCCATCTCCAAAAAATTTTTTAAAAATAAAAGCATTTTGGGCCAGGCGTGGTGGTTCATGCCTGTAATCCCAGCACTTTGGGAGGCTGAGGAGAGAGGATTGCCTGAACCCAGGGGTTTGAGACCAGCCTGGACAATTTGGTGAGACCTCGTCTCTACAATAAATCAAAAAATTAGCTGGGTGTGGTGGTGCATGCCTGTTGTTCCAGCTACTTGGAAGGCTGAGGCAAAAGGATCTCCTGAGCCTGGCAGGTTGAGGCTGTGGTGGCTGTGAGTGTGCCACTGCACTCCAGCCTGGGTGACAGAGTGAGACTGACTCAAAATAATTTTTTGAATTAAAAAGAAAAAAACATTTGTTGGCCATGTCTCCGAGGTTCATTGCCAGAGAATAAGGGGCATGTATAATTTGCAAAATAAAGATGATAATCCTGGCCTGGTGAGGTGGCTCAAGCTTGTAATTCCAGCACTTTGGAAGGCCAAGGCAAGAGGATTGCCTAAGCTCAGGTGTTCAAGACCAGCCTGGGCAACTTGGTGAGACCTCATCTCTTATAATAAATCAAAAAATTAGGTGGGCATGGTAGCACATGCCTATAGTTCCTGTTACTTGGAAGGGTGAGGCAGAAGGATCTCCTGAGCCCAGCAGGTCAAGGCTGCAGTGGCCATTAGTGTGCCATTGCACTCCAGCCCGGGTGACAGAGTGAGACTCTGACTCAAAAAAAAGAGGATAATCCTTCCCCTACCTACCCCTTTTAAGTGTGAGTGAGAGTCACATAAATAAAACTCCCTTTTTTTTTTTTTTTTG
>NW_007247045.1:515681-521483 GCF_000164805.1 Carlito syrichta | reverse complement strand
TCACAGCCACTCCAGTGTCAATCTCTGGGCTCTGGCGATCCTTCTGCCTCACCCTCTCACGTAGCGCGAACTCCAGGCGCATACTACCATGCCCAGCTAATTTTTTTTTTTTTTAATTTATTGTAGAGACAAGGTCTTGCCAAGTTGCCGGGGCTGGTCTCAAACCCTTGGGCTCAGGCAAACCACTCACCTCAGCCTCCCAAAGTGCTGGGATTACAGGCTGAGCCACTGAGTCCAGCCTAAAATTTCTTACATCTAAGATGATAGAGATTTTTAAGATAAAGTGCTGCTAATTAAAGAATGAGTCTTAGATGTATCCTGATTTATCTCAGAGGTGTAAAATGTAAAAACACAATGGCTCACACCTATAATCCCAGTACTTTTGAGAGGCCGAGGCAGAAGAATTGCTTGAGCCCAGGAGTTCAAGACCAGACTAGCCAACATAGTAAGACCCCATCTCTACAAAAAAAAAAAAAAAATTAGCTGTGCATGGTAGTACACTTGTAGTCCCAGCTTCTCGGGAGGCTGAGGCAGAAGAATCACCTGAGCCAGGAGGTCAAGGCTGCGATGAGCTGTGACTGAGCCACTGCACTCTAGCCTGGGAGACAGTGAGATCCCCCAACTCAAAGATAAATTAATAAATAAATAATATGATAACATGTACATCTTAGAATAAGTGAAATATAGTATGCAAATGGAATCTGAAGATTCTAAAAGGCTAATGAAAATGAGAGGCATTATTAGTATTATTTACTACAAAAAGAATCAGTGTTTTTGCTACCAATATCCTAGCTGTGAGTGTAACGATAGATCCAAATATAAAGGAGAGAAAGTAATTGGATTCAAAGTGGCAATAGGAGGGAGGACAAAAACACAGAAGAGGGGAATCATGACATACACAGTAGAGATTTTGGCAAAAACACAGCATAAAAGAAGAGACTACAAAGTTCCTTTTGGTGACAAATAACTCCTGCATTTTTGTGTACATATAAAAAGGGACTGGCTAGAAGAATAATCCTTGTCACTCACAGAAAGCATGTGGGTAGTCAGGCATAGTGCTAAAGATCTCACCTATATTTTCTCAATTAGTCCTTATAACTGACTTGTGAGGTAGTGTTATTATCCCCACTTACAAGATAAGAAGTTCAAAAAATGTAATGATTTGCCCAACGTAATAAGAAGGGGCTGAGAAAGGAGTAAACCCAGGCTTCCTAAAGCCCATATTTTTACACTCATCAATGCTGCTCCCAGAAATGCAAGTCCTAGACTTCCTTTCAAAGTATCTTCCCTTCCCTGCATTAAATCAGTTTCCTAGGAAACACTTCAAACCCCACCTTATCTCTTCCTCCGGAGACACAAAGGTCTGAGTTCAGAGCAGCAACAGCAGAGACAGTATCCGAATGAGCTGGGCTATATTCTTGAAAAGCTTTAGTTTGAATTCTTTCTTCTATGATCCCATCGGGCCTGCTAAAGAAAGGATGGAAAATGAGAGGCCCAGTGGCATGGGATTGGACAGGGGAGCATGGGGAAGAAGAGTGTGGGCTCAAGAGGCAAGTCAGGCCAGACTGAGGAGAAAGATGAAAAAGGAGTAGAGAAAGGAGATCCACTGTCATCGTCACAATGGTATTCTTTACTCTGAAAATGCTCAGAATGACTGAATGATTAGAATCTGATAAAGGGGAATCAAGCCAAGAAGCCAGGAGTCTTTGCTCATACTAGAGATTAATCTGTGTGTGGATGCAGACACTAGCTAATAAACTATTTCTTATCCAAAGGAAGACAGACCAAACCGTTCAGGGAAGGTTACCAGCACTTACCCCGGGCCTTCTCTTTCCTTAGTGGAGAGTTTTTTTCTTTTTGTTTTTTTTTTTGTTTTTTTTTTGAGGTGGAGTCTTACTCTGTCACCCAGGCTGGAGTGCAGTGGCACACTCACAGTCACCCCAGCATCGATCTGCTGGGTTCTGGTGATTCTTCCATCTCAGCCTTCCAAGTAGCCAGAACTACAAGCGTGCGCTACTACGCCCAGCTAATTTTTGATTTATTGTAGGGACGAGGTCTTGCCAAGTTGCCCAGGCTGGTCTTGAACCCGCGGGCTCAGGCAATCCATTTGCCTTGGCCTCTCAAAGTGCTGGGATTATAGGCTGAACCACTGAGCCCGGCCCGTAGTGGAGAGTTTTAACGGGGCATGATAAACTTGGAATCCCAGGGCAGGACTGTTGTTACCTGTATTTATAAGTGCTGTGTTTAAGTTTGCTTTGCAGTTTCCCCATCATGGCACTAAACCTGCATGAAACCTTCTGTTGAAGAGTTTGTTTCAGCTGGTACCTGAGTGACAGCATTCCCCATGGCTGCTGGAAATTGTGATCCCTGTTTAGTAAAAAGAATACATACTGTTAATTTTGTTAGGCACAGTAATGGTAGTATGATTATGTAAAAAATACATCATTTTTAGATTAATTAATTGTACGCATTTGGTTTTCATTCTTTCCCTGCTTCACTCTTCAGGCCCCGGGATTGCAGCTTTCAATAAAGCATTAGTAGATAACTATTTTTTTTTTACTGTGAAGGAGTTCCTAAATAAGTGAAACACACTATTGCCATATGATCCAGCAATTCTAGTCCTGGGTAAACAGCCAAAATAACTGAAAACAGGTGTCTAAATAAAAATGTGTATACAAATATTCATGGCAGCACTTTTCGATGGCCAAAAGGTGAAAACAACTCAAATATCCATAAACGGATGAACAGATAAACATCATGTAGTCTATCTATACAATGAAATATTACTTAGCTGTCAAAAAGAATAAAGTACTGATAGATGCTACAACATGGGTAAACCTTGAAATGCTGTTAGGCGCAACAGCATATGCCTGTAATCCCAGCGTTTTGGGAGGCGGAGGCCAGAGGATTGTCTGAGCTCAGGGATTCAGGACCAGTCTGAGCAACAGGGCAAGACCTCGTCTAAATCAAAAAATTAGCCAGGCGTGGTGACACATGCCTTTGGTTCCAGCTTCTTGGAAGGCTGAGGTGGAAGGATTGCCTGATCCCAGCAGGTTGAGGCTGCAGAGTGTCACTACACTCCAGCCTGGGTGACAAAGTGAGACTCCAACTCAAAACAAAACAAAACATTATGCCAAGCAAAAGAACCAGACACTAGAAGTCACACATTTTATGCTTCCATTTATATAAAATATTGATGGTTGGCAAATCTATAGAGACAAAAAGTCAAGAGCTGGGGTAAGGAAGGAAATGGGGAGTGACTACTTAATAGACACACAGTGATATAGTTTGGATAATTTTCCCCTCCCAAGCGCATGTGAAATTTGATTCTCAATGTTAGAGGTGGGGCCTGGTGGGAGGTGTTTTGGACATTGGGGCAAATAGGTTGGTGATATTCTTCTAGTAATGAGTGAATTCTCACTCTTTTAGTTATAAACAAACCTGTCACCTCCCTCCTCTCTTTCTCTCTTCCTTCCTGTCTTGAAAAGTGATGCCTGCTCTATTCACAATAGCAAAAACATGGAATCAACCCTGCTGCTCATCGAAGGTGGATTGGATGTTTAAAATGTGGTACATATACACAATGGAATATCATAAAGACGGACAAACATATAGGCTTCGCAGCAATTTGGATGGATTTAGAGTCAATCATACTCAGTGATCTATCACAGAAACAAAGAACTGAGTACCACATGTTCTCACTCATAAGCGGACCTTAAACTATAAGTTCTCATAATACTATAAGAAAGGGATTGGTAGTAGCGGAAAACTGCCGGGGGAAGGAGAGGCACATCTCAACAAGGTCACCTTCAAAATGAACATTTGTATACCTAACCCTGAATTGTACCCCACATCTTTAAAATAAAATAAAAAAGAAAAAGAAAAAGAAATAAATAAAAAGGAAAAAAAGGAAAAGAAATGTGATGCCTGCTCCTCTTCACCCTCGGCCACCAGTGAAAGCCTCTTGATGCCCTCACCAGAAACGGATGCTCACACCATGCTTCTTGCACAGCCTGCAGAACTGTGAGCCAAATAAACATCTTTGTTCATAAATTACCCAGCCTCAGTTATTCCTTTAGAGCAACACAAATAAAGATGCAGAGTTTCCTTTTGGGGTGATAAAAATGTTATGGAATTAGAGAGTGATGATGGGTGCGCGTTGTTTATGTACTAAATGTCACTAATCATAAATTTTGTTACATGTACTCTACCACAATAAAATAAATACTAAGAGCACGTAATTTAAAATAGAAAATAGGCCTGGCATGGTGGCTCATGCCTATAATCCAGTACTTTGGGAGGCCGAGGTGAGAGGATTGCCTGAGTCCAGGGGTTCAAGACCAGCCTGGGCAACCTGGTAAGATCTCATCTCTACAATAAATCAAAAAATTAGCCAGGCATGGTGACACGTGCTGTAGTTCCAGTTACTTGGAAGTCTGAGGTGGAAGGATCACCTGAGCCCAGCAGGTCAAGGCTGCGGTGGTCGTGATCATGCCACTGCATTCCAGCCCGGGTGACAGAGTGAGACTCCAACTCAAAATAATAATAATAAAAATTTTAAAAAATTTACACTAGTGAAGCTAAAGAAGCTGCAGTGAGCTGTGATTGTGCCACTGCACTCCAGTTTGGGTGACAGAGTGAGACTCTGACTCAAAATAAAACAAATATAAAAGAATGACATGCTGGAGATAATGGCACTAAATGAGACAATTTAGGTAATGACATAGACTAGCAGCTCCCAAAGGGTGACCCAAGGACCTTGGGGGATTCCTAAGAGCCTTTCCAGGAGTCCAGGAGGAGCTCCATTTTCCAACTTGTCTCTGGTAAGGTCTGCTTTTTTGAGTCAAGCTTACTCTGTTGCTCACTCTGGAGTATAGCAGCATGATCACGGCTCACTGCATCCTCAGTCTTCTGGGCTCAGGTGATCCTCCTCCTCAGCTTCCCTAGTAGCTAGGACTACAGGCACACACCACCACATCCGGCTAAATTTTTTACTTTTTGTAGAGATGAGGTCTTACTATGTTGCCCAGGTTGATCTCAACCTCCTAGACTCAAGTCACTTTCTACCTTGGCCTCCCAAAATGCTGGGATAACATGCGTGAGTCACCATGCCAGGCTGCTTTTGTTCTTATACTTCATCCTAAACAATATATTGCAATAGACTGCATGCAGAAGCAGATATTAGAATCAAATTGTCTTCTGTTGAAGTCAAGCATTAAAGATATTTGCAACGTCAGGTACGGTGGCTCATGTCTATAATCCCAGCACTTTGGGAGGCAGTGGTGAGAGGATTGCCTGAGCTCAGGGGTTCAAGACTAGCCTAGGCAACTTGGTGAGACCTTGTCTTCTACAATAAATCAAAATTTTAGCCAGGTGTGGGGGTACATGCCTATAGTTTCCGCTACTTAAAAGGAAGAGGCAGAAGGAATGCCTGAGTCCAGCAGGTTGAGACTGTGGTGGTCATGAGTGTGCCACTGCACTGCAGCCTGAGAGACAGAGTGAGACTCCAACTCAAGAGAAAAAAAAAAAACCCTAAAAAATAAAAAAAATAGGCCGGGCTCAGTGGCTCAGCCTGTAATCCCAGCACTTTGGGAGGCCAAGGTGAGTGGACTGCTTGAGCTCGCAGGTTTGAGACCTGCCTGGGCCACTAGGCGAGACCTCATCTCTACAATAAATAAAAAATGAGCCGGGTGTGGTAGCGCGTGTCTGTAGTTCTGGCTACTTGGAAGGCTGAGGCAGAAGGATCGCCGGAGCCCAGCGGGTAGAGGCTGCGGTGGCCGGGAGCATGCCACTGCACTCCAG
>NW_007247045.1:497279-515135 GCF_000164805.1 Carlito syrichta | reverse complement strand
TCCCCCTTTTTTTTTTTTTTTTTTTTAGTCAGAGTCTCACTCTAGGCTAGAGTGCAGTGGCACACTTGTGACCACTACAGCCTTGACCTGCTGGGCTCAGGTGATCCTTCCACCTCAGCATTACAAGTAGCTGGAACTATAGGCACGTGCCACCACCACACCTGGCTAATTTTTTTATTTGTGTAGAGACGAGGTCTTGCCAAGTTCCCTAGGCTGGTCTCAGACCCCTGAGCTCAGGCAATCCTCTAGCCTCTGTCTTCCAAAGTGCTAGGATTACAGGCATAAGCCACCGAGCCCAGCTAAAATTTCTTAGTTTTAATGTCAAAAGATGGTAGCAGAAGAGGGATCTGAATCCAATTTATAAGCTACATAAACAGAACCCCTTTGGGGTCCTCACTTTTTTTTTTTTTTTTTTAGTTGGAGTCTCACTCTCTCACCCAGGCTGGAGTGCAGTGGCACGCTCACAGCCACTGCAGCCTTGACTTTCTGGGCTCAGGCGATCCTTCCACCTCAACTTTCCAAGTAACTGGAACTACAGGTGTGCACCACCATGCCCGGCTAATTTTTTTTGATTTATTGTAGAGAGGAGGTCTCGCCCAGTTTCCCAGGCTGGTCTAAACACTTGGGCTCAGATAATCCTCTTGTCTCCGCCTCCCAGAGTGCTGGCATTATAGGCATGAGCCACCGCGCTCAGCTGGGGTCCTCAATTTTTAAGAACAAAAATGAGTCCCAAGGTCAAAAAGTTTGAGAACCACTGACCTAGAACTTAAATAATGTTAATATTGGATTACATAATATATTGGAATAACAAGAATAATGAAATGTTTTCCACATTTACTTGGTCTCCCTCAACTAGTATGGCTAGAACTAAAAAGAAAAAGAATGATGCAAAGATGCTCATGCATTTACTCATTCAGGGAACACCTCCTAAGCATCTTACTTGTATAGACCCTGATGAAACAGAGAAAAAAAGAGAAATCTAAATATGTGGCCAGCTGGAATCAAAGGGATTTGATGAATGGCCAGTCTCAGCTACCCGGGTCATGTGTCCTCTGCAACTAGCTGTTCCCTGAGATTCCAGAAAGCTGAGGGAAGGAAATGGGGCAGTGGTAGTACCCAGTCCCCACTTCTTCTGGGGTTCCGTGTAAAGAAATTCTAGATGAGTTTCTTTTGGGCGTGACCAGCCTCGTTCTAGGAAGAACTGTCTAGGAACAGCCTCGTTCTAGGAAGAACAGCAAATACAACTCACTAAATATTCTCCTTCATACCATCACCATTACCATTAACAAACAGTTTTCTAGAATTTTGGCCTACATTTTGAGAAGTTGTTAAAACTTGGCCTCCTGGCAATAGGTAGCCAATACAGAAGTACAATGCAAGGGAAAGAACATTGTGAGTGGCATCAAGAGGCCTAGGTTCAATCCCAGTTCTGTCTCATGCCACTATGTGTCCTTGAGCAGCTCCATCCCCCACTCTGGGCTTCAGCCACCCCATGTAGAAAATCAAGACACTAGTCGAAATGACTTAGTAGACTATGTGTTCCATAAGAAGATGCTCTTTCCTTATTCATCTTTGTACCCCAAAAGGCTTGCATAGCACTGTAAAAAAAAAAAAAAAACCTGTTGTGAAGTAGTATATCTAAGGTCTCTTCCAGTTCAGGCATTCTAGGATTCTCTATAGGGGTCCACAAGATGTGCTAAGAGGAAAAATTCTTAGTTTTCAAAAAGCTTGGGATGTTGTATTGTTTGTAGATAAGACAGAGGGTGCAGGGCTTCTGCCAGCCTAACCCATTTTCAACAATGTCATCAAACTAAAGACAGATGCCGCTCATAGATCTAGGTCACTAGAAATTGCAGGTGCTATAAATGGATTGGCTCTGCTTAAAACTGATTGACTTAGCTGGTATATTCAGAGAGCCATACTTTCCAAGTGAAGAGTGTTCACGGGGCTTTAAGAAAAAGATACCTTTTAGAATTACTTACCCCCAAACCAATATGATCTTCTTGGTGAGCTGCCATATTCAATGATTTGTAATGTTTATCCTTTGGAAAATAGTTCAGGCAGCCACTTCCTAATCTCTGTAATTAGTGAAAAGATGCTCAAGTTAATCTCCTCTCTAAGCACATTTGCACTGAAAAGAGATTTATAAGGTAAAGAAGACCTTGTTAAGTGTAGTTTTCCTTCACAAAAAAAGAAATGCCTTATAAAATTCTTAAATTATATAACTCTCATATTTCCAACAATTAGGGAAAGTATATTACTGTAATGTTAATTACACATTTATTTTTACATATGAAAATATAGTATATTTAAATGCATCATTAAATATTTTGATTTAACTCACAATATAGTACTTCAGTTCATCAAATATCTTCAGAGTTGATTGCTCACTTCAGAGTTTACTGCTTTTATGAAAAAGGCATTTTCTCCTGTTTTAAATAAGCACAAATCCTAGAATTTGAAATGTAAGAGCTTTTCAGAATCATAATATATAAACCCTTTATTTAACGATCTGAAGAATAAGGGTAGAGACATTATTTGCTCAAAATTATAACTGGGGAGATCTCTTAACTTCTAGTCCAGACTTTCTTTACTTTTTTTTTTTTGAGTTGGAGTTTCACTCTGTCACCCAGGTTGGAGTGCAGTGGCATGCTAATGACCACTGCAGCCTCGACCTGCTGGACTCAGGCGACCCTTTCGCCTCAGCCTTCCAAGTAGCTGGAATTACAGACATGTGCCACTATGCCTGGCTAATTTTTTGATTTATTGGAGATGAGGTCTCCCTAAGTTGCCCAGGTTGATCTCGAACCCGTGGGCTCAGACAATCATCTCACTTCAGCCACCCACAGCGCTAGGATTATAGGCATGAGCCACTGCGCCCCGCCTAGTCCAGACTTTCTATTATAAATGTCTAAAAGAGGCTGGACATTGTGGCTCATGCCTGTAATCCCAGGAATCTGGGAGGCAAAGGCAAAAGGATCGCTTGCTCTTAGGGGTTCAAAACTGCCTGGGAAGCATAGCAAGACCTCATCTCTATAAAAAAAATAATAACCAGGTGTGCAGGAGTTGGAGCTATAGTGAGCCATGATACCATTGCATTCCAGCCTGGGTGACAGAGAGAGACTCTGACTCAAAAATAAATAAATGTGTAAAAGAGGAAACATAGTTCTATTGCATTTAAACAACTCTATTTTAAATATTTGTTTTGTTTTGTTTTTTGAGTCTGAATCTCACTCTATCAGTTCCCAGGCTGGAGTGCAGTGGCACGCTCACGGCCACTGCAGCCTCTACCTGCTGGGCTCAGGTGATCCTTCTGCCTCAGTCTTCCAAGTAGCTGAAACTACAGGCGTGCACCACCACATCTGGATAATTTTTCTTGATTTATTATAGAGACAAGGTCTCACCAAGTAGCCTAGGCTGGTTTTGCACCCCTAGGCTCAGGCAATCCTCTTGCCTCTGCCTCCCAAAGTGCTAGGATTACAGGCATAAGACACCCACGCCCAGCTGAATGCAAATAATTTCTAATGGCTAGTTGACAGTAGAGCTTATTCTGAGAATTAAGAACAGCACAGAATAGTCAGAATAACATCTGATTAAGTGCCTGAATTAGACAGGACTAGTTCTGAATTACATTGCTATTGTGGCTTTGGGCAAGTTGCTGAACCTCCCTCAGTCTCAGTTTTCTATCAGTGGTTTCTGTGAAGATTAATAGTAACACATGAGATAGGAACTACTCTAAGTGCTTTACATTTATTAACTAATTTAACCTATTCCACAAGTCTCTGAGATAAATACTGTTACTATAGGTTGAGCATCCCTAATCTGAAAATCCATAATCTAAAATACTCCAAAATCCAAAATGTGTTGAGCACTGACATGACACCCAAAGGAAATGCTCACTGGAGCATTTCGGATTTCAGATTATCAGGTTAGGGATGCTTAACAGGTAAGTATATAATGCAAATCTGAAATTTGAAACACTTCTGGTCCCAAGCATTTCAGATAAGATTTATTCAACCTGTATAACCATCTTGCAGATGAGAAAAGTGAGGCCTAGAGATAACTAACTTACTCAAGTTTACACTGCAATTAAGTGGCACAGCTGAAACTTGAATCTAGGCAATCGACTCCATAGGCCCTGCTCTTGTTCAGCATACTATCTGCTCACTCCAGGCTGGGCAACAGAGTGAGCTAAGAATTCATGTTGTATAGAAAGGCAATTTAAAAATCTCAAGAACAGCCCAGGCATGGTGGCTCAGCCTGTAATCCCAGCACTTTGGGAGGCCAAGGTGAGAGGATTGCCTGAGCCCAGGGGTTCAAGACCAGCCTGGGCAAGCTGGTGAGTCCTCGTCTCTATAATAAATCACAAAAGCTAGTCCATATAAAGCCTTCAGTTCAACTTGGCAAACTCTTATTAATAAATGATGATTACTAGGACAATTGTAAGATTAACAGTGATAATACCAGAAGCAGCACCCTTATCAACACTGCTCATAATACATGTACATTAAACATACATCCCAATACACACAAAGAACATATACAAATGGATATATGGGTCTGGAGGATATTAAACTGAAGGCAACTATAAATCCTGATCAGTGATTAATCCCAATAAGGCTAAGAATTCATGTTATATAGAAAGGCAATTAAAAAGTCTCAAGAACAGCCCAGGCACGGTGGCTCAGCCTGTAATTCCATCACTTTGGGAGGCTGAGGAAGAGAGGATTTCCTGAGCTCAGGGGTTCAAGAACAGCCTGGACTGGACAACTTGGTGAGTCCTCGTCTCTACTATAAATCACAAAAACTAGCCGGGAGTGGTGGCGTGTGTCTGTAGTTCCAGCTATTTGGAAGGCTGAGGCGGAAGGATAGCCTAAGCCCAGCAGGTCGGTGCTGCGGTGGCCATGATCATGCCACTGCATTCCAGCCTGGGTAACAAGAGTGAGACTCCAACTCAAAAAAACAAAAATCTCAAGAACAAAGTGTATGTACCTGTGTTATATCTATGTTGTTACAATTACTATAAGTAGATTAATAAATGAAAACACCGGCTGGGCTCATGCCTATAATCCCAACGCTTTGAGAGGCAGAGGCAGGATGATTACTTGAGATCATGGGCAACATACCAAGATTTTGTCTCTACAAAAAATGAAAAAATTATCAAGGCGTGGTGGCACCCATCTGTAGTCCTAGATAGCTACTTGGGAGGTTGGGGAGAGAGAATTGCTTGAGCCCAGGAGTTTGAGCTATGATTGCACCAATGCACTCCAGCCTGGGCAACAGAGCGAGAACCTGGCAAGAAAGAAAGAGGCTGGGCACGGTGGCTCATGCCTATAATCCCAGCATTTTGGGAGGTCGAGATGAGAGGATTGCCTGAGCTCACTGGTTAGAGACCAACCCGGGCAGCTTGGCGAGACCTCATCTCTACAATAAATCAAAAAATTAGCTGGGCATGGTGGCGTATGCCTGTAGTTCCAGCTACTTGGAAGGCTAAGGTGGAAGGATTGCCTGAGCCCAGCAGGTGGAGGCTGTGGTGGCCATGAGGGTGCCACTGCACTACAGGCTGGGCGACAGAGTGAGACTCCAACTCAAAAAAAAAAAGGAAGGAAGAAATAAAGAATTTTTTTCTTCACCTTAAGAATTATTAAGCTATTTTTCTTTGTACATATTATGAGCATGTAATATACTTGAAAGGAAGGATGTCTTGTTAATTTTTGTATCTGTGCTTTGAGCATAGCCTGTGAAAACAGATTCAGGGCAAATATCTGTTGAATGAATGAACAAATGACATACTGGCATAGTAAAATGAAGAGTCTGCTTGGTGGAATACTTTTTAACCCAAGGGCCCAACAGCACAAGGGCCCTTTAAAACTGTGGAACAAAAATTTCAGAGAGTACTCACCCTACCTTGTCCCAGATTTCAGGCCCAGAAAGGCTGGAGAGGACTTGGAAAAACCTGTAAATTCAATGATGGCTCTAGATGTCCCTGTTTGTTCCAATTGGAACCAGGCCTAAATTTGAATCCCAGCAGCCATTTCAATCCCAATCTGCTTTCTAAAGGTCTTGAGATATCCAGCAAACACTCTAAACCACCCAAATATAACTCAGAGAGTTCTCTTTTAACTCCCCAGTGCAATACTCCTTGATATGCACCAGTTCATACCCAACCATTCTAGTTCATGAAGAAACTAAGACCCAGAGGGCTGTGACTTGCTGAAGGTCAGAAGGGCAGAGCTGGGTGAACTGGGCCTTATTTCCCTGGACTTCCCTGATCCACTGCTCACACAAATGCTGATATCCTATCTCCCTCTCTCTTTCCAAATTTCCCTCTATACACACAACTATCCTGCACTCTGGGAGATCAAGGCATCTAAACCAAAACCATGCTCAAGCAGAAACAAAATCACAGGTAGAAACTCCTGCAGGGTGGTCTGGTTCGGTCTTCTCTAGGTACGGAGAGGGTAAACCAAGGCCCAAAGGATAAGAGAGTCTTGCCCAGGGTCACAGGGAGAATCAGTACTAGGCCAGAACTCCCAAGATTGCCTCAAGTTTTGGGGACTTTTCAGGTCACAAATGCCATGCTCCTTTCCCTGCCCGTTATACGAAAGGCTAAAGCTAGAGTTTGATGTGAATGTGAAAGGAAGCGCGAGGATTCCCCAAGATGGGAACATGCAGCCCAAAGCTGGTCCTAAGAAACCGCTCTCCGGCCCAGAGAGCACGTGGGTTCCCCCTTCCCCTCCTGCCTCTGCCCTCCTCTCTCCCACCTCGAGCTCCGTACCCACCAGTGGGCTGGTAGAGCTGGAGGTGAGGCCGGCGGGGACGCGGGGCGGGAGGGCATCCGCAGCCACCTCACTCGACAACCTCCCGCGCCTCCGCCCCTAACAACCAGACCCGCGTTGCTAGGGTGAGCGTCCTGGCGAAAAGTCTCCGGGCGCCTTCGCGGGCCGCGGAACAGCAGTTCCGCTCGCCTGAAGTTTCACAGGGACCGAACCAGAACTTCCCGCCCTGCTTTCTTGATGTAACATTGCGTTGATGAGGTCCAGAAAAGAGGACGCATGTGCCCAAATACATGCTGCCAGAAGAAAGTATATAATCCAATAAAAGCGGGCACGACTGTTATAGCCACGGAAAAAACACTTAATGAATGTAACTTTCTAATTATTATTCGCCCAGATAGAGGTTTTGCCATATATCTTTGGAATTTTCTTAGACTCCAATCAGAGATCCTGCCTTTGGACACTTCTCCGGTTCCCAGCTCCCCTATTCCTTTCATTCTTTCTTTCTCAAACTGATACAACCTGGCACCATAGCAAGAAGAGTCCTCAGTTCCTAATTGAGATCTAGATAGAAAGACAGTTCCAGAAACTAACAAGAGCCTCAAGACGTTTTACAGCTGCATTGCATTGTTTCTAGACTAGAGTTTATTCATCTCTGTGTTCCTGGTACATAGCAGGAGGCTTATATAGTGGAGGCTTGTTAAATGTTTATTGAATGAATGAATGGCAGGGATCCTAGCCAACATTTCTTTTGCACCCTGGTAGGTGCCTCTGAAGTGCTGATCTCCCAGCAGGATAGCCCTCAGTGAAGATTTGTGGAGTTTCTGAAAGTTGGGTGCCTGTGAGGGAGTGGGAGTGGCAAGAGAAGTTTGTCTTCACAGAATATTAGGGCTGGCCATTGGGTCTATCTTCCAACCCAGGGAGAGAATGCCCTCCACAGCATCCCTGGTGTGGGGGAGGGGGGAAGGGGTTTCTTCTAGGTCTTGTTGATGCTCCCTGGATGATGATGCACTCATTACTTTCTGAGTCAGTGGCCTGTTGTTGGGAGATTTCCTCCTGGCAGAAGAAGAGATCTACCCCTATGCAACTTGTAATACTCATCTTAGTTCAGAGCTGAGGGCTTTCTGTATAGGCTTAATCCCTTTTCCCCATAACAGCCAGGCAAGCCACAGCTAGGATAGACTTATTACTTTGTTCTGGGAACTAGGCTAGGTTCAGTGCAACCACAAAGTTGAGTTATTCGATCCCTGTCCTCAAGATGTTCCTGCTCAAGCCTCAATTCCTCAACCAACTCATCTTTGACATCGGGGAGAGGAGAACCTATTTAGTAAATGGTACTGGAAAAACTGGCTGACCACATGCAGAAGATTGAAACAGGACCCCTACCTATCACCATACACAAAAATTAACTCTAAATGGATCAAAGACCTAAACATAAAACCTCAAACTATAAGAATCTTAGAAAACGCAGGAGACACCCTTATGGAAATTGGAACTTGGAACCAATTCCTATTCAGAACCTTAAAGGCCAATACCTTAAGAAATAAGATAGACAGCCGGGCTCGGTGGCTCAGCCTGTAATCCCGCGTCTTTGGGAGGCTGAGGTGAGTGGATTGCCTGAGCCCGCGGGTTCGAGACTCGCCTGGGCAGTGAGACCTCATCTCTACAATAAATCAAAAAATCGGCTGGGTATGGTAGCGCATACCTGTAATTCCGGTTACTTGGAAGGCTGAGGTGGAAGGATCACCGGAGGCCAGCAGGTCGAGGCAGCGGTGGCCGGGAGTGGCCACTGCACTCCAAACTGGGTGAGTGGACCGAGTGAGACTCCAACTCAAAAAAAAAAAAAAAAAAGTTTCACCAAAGCCAGATGCGGTGGCATTTTTTTTTTTAGAAGAAGAAATAAGATAGACAAGTAGGACCTCATCAAACTAATGAGCTTCTGCAAAGCAAAAGAAACCATCAAGAGAGCAGGGAGACAGCCCACAGAATGGGAAAGAATATTTGCCAACTGTATACCTGACAAAGGCCTAACATCTAGGATCTACAAGGAACTCAAACGTGCCAAAAGGAAAAAAATAAACAGCCCCTTTAAAAAGTGGGCAAAAGGCATGAATAGACACTCCTCAGAAGAAGATATACAGGCAGCCAACAGACACATGAAAAAGTGCTCAGCCTCACTCATCATCAGAGAAATACAAATCAAAACCACATTGAGGTACCACCTAACCCCAGTAAGATGGCCATCATTAATAAAACAAACAACAACAGATGCTGGCAAGGATGTGGAGAAAAAGGAATGCTTCTACACTGCTGGTGGGAATGCAAACTAGTGCAACCTCTTTGGAAGACAATGTGGCAATTTCTGAAAGAACTAGAAATTGACCTTCCATCTGACCCAGCAATTCCCCTATTGGGAATGTACCCGGAGGAACTCAAATCATTCTACAAAAAAGATACCTGCACACATATGTTTGTTGCAGTCCTATTCACAATAGCAAAAACATGGAACCAACCGTGTTGCCCATTGAAGCTGGACTGATAAAGAAAATGTGGTACAGCCGGGCTCGGTGGCTCAGCCTGTAATCCCGCGCCTTGGGAGGCTGAGGTGAGTGGGTTGCCTGAGCCTGCGGGTTCGAGACCTGCCTGGGCAACTTGGAGAGAACTCATCTCTACAATAAATTTTAAAAAATCAGCTGGGCATGGTAGCGCGCGCCTGTAGTTCCAGTTACTTGGAAGGCTGAGGCGGAAGGATCGCCAGAGCCCAGCAGGTCGAGGCTGCGGTGACCGGGAGCGGCCACTGCACTCCAGTCTGGGCGACTGAGTGAGACTCCAACTCAAAAAAAAAATAGAAAATTTGGTACATATACACAATGGAATATTATGCAGCCATAAAAAAGGACAAATATATGGACTTTGCAGGGATTTGGATGGATTCGATTATACTCAGTGATCTATCACAGAAACAAAGATCGGAGTACCATATGTTCTCACTCATAAGCGGACCTTGAACAATTATATTACTATAAGAAAGTGCTTGGCAGTAATGGGAAACTGTCAGGGGAGGGGTGGTGGGATTGGCAGTTGAGGGAAACTGCTAGGGGAGGGAGGGGCATACTTCATCAACAAGGGTACCTGCATGATTAATGTTTGTATACCTAACACTGAGTTGTACTCCACATCTTTATAATAATAATTTTTAAAAAGATGTTCCTGCTCTGGGGTTGTAGCCCCTGCCCTCCATAGATATTTCAGGCTTAAAGCACCCCAAACTCCCAACAGCCCTTTCCCTGAGCCAGACCTATATATTCACCTACCTACCATCCATCTCCACCTCATCCCTGACATGACTCATACTGGAAACATCATCTTCCCCCCAAACCTGTTCCTCCTCATTTCTCTCTAAGTGTCGGGCTCTATCATTCACCAGTCACCCAAGCCAAACATCTAGGAGCCATTTGTAACTTCATCCTCTCTTCCTTGTTTGAGAACAATCCCCAAGACAATTCCACCTCCCAAACATTCTAAAAAGAAGAGTCTATCACTTCTCTCTACCTACTGTCTTGATTTAGGCCAACATCAGGGTGTGATAGATTTAAAATGATCACAAATTCAACCTGAGCACAGTGGCTCACGCCTGTAATCCCAGCTCTTTGGGAGACCAAGGTGAGAGGATTACCTGAGTCCAGGAGTTTGAGACCAGCCCGGGCAACTTGGTGAGACCTCGTGTCTACAATAAAAAAATTAACCCCCAGACGTGGTGACACACATACCTGTGGTTCCAGCTACTTGGGAGGGGCTGACGCTGCAGTGGCTGTTTGTGTGCCACTGCATTCCAGCCTGCGTGACAGAGTGAGATTCCAGCTCAAAAAGAAAAAAAACTCACACTTTCATTTTAGCTTTTTCCATCAGGGTTAGTCTTGTAACTTGTTTTGACCAATTGAGTGGCAGAATTGACATTGTTGGACTCTTTTTTTTTTTTGAGTCAGATTCTCACTCTGTTGCCCAGATTGAAGTGCAGTGACACGCTCATGGCCACTGTAGCATCAATCTGCTGGGCTCCAGCAATCCTTCCACCTCAGCCTTCTAAGTAGCTGGAACTACAGGCACATGCCACCATGCCCAGCTAATTTTTTTGATTTGTTGTAGAAATGAGGCCTTGCCAAGTTGCCCAGGGTGGTCTTGAACCTACAGGTTCAGGCAATCTTCTCATCTCGGCCTCTCAAAGTGCTGGGATTATAGGCGTGAGCCACTGCACCTGGTGACATTGTAGGACTTCTGAGTTTAAGCTTCAAAAGGCCTTGCAGTTTCTGCTCTTATCCTCTTGTAACACTGCCACCATGGGAAGACCAGGCTCACCTGTTTGAGAGATATGACCCATCCAGTAGCTAGCATCAAATGCCAGGCAGGTGAATGAGACTATTTTATACTATCCAGCCTGAATTGAGCCATCAGATGATTGCAACGATGTGAGTAACCATCAGAGGAACAACCCAGCTGAGCCCAGCCCAATTTGCCTATCCAGAAAATTATTTTAAAAAAACAAAAACAGTTGTTGGCCGGGCATGGTAGCTCAAGCCTATAATCCCAACACTTTGGGAGGCCAAGGCGAGAGGATTGCCTGAGCCCGCGGGTTCGAGACCAGCCTGGGCAACATGGTAAGATCTCGTCTCTACAATAAATCAAACAATTAGCTGGGCATGGTAGCGTGCACCTGTAGTTCTGACTACTTGGAAGGCTGAGGTGGAAGGATCACCTGAGCCCAGCAGGTCAAGGCTGTGGTGGCCAGGAGTGTGCCACTGCACTCCGGCCCGGGCAACAGAGTGAGATTCCAACTCAAAAAAACAAAAACAAAAGCAGTTGTAATTTTAAGCCACTAAGCTTTGAAATTTTGTTAAATACAGGAGAAAATTGATATCCAAGATGATGTCCAAATTCCTTCATTAGGTCTGTAAAGCTTGGTACACAGTCTTTAGCCTTATCTTCCACTTCTGCCACCTACACTATATGCTTCCATGGTCTAAACTACTTGCTGTTTCCAGACTCATTGTGCTAGCTGACACCTTTGAATCCTTGCATATGGCATTTCCTCTCCCCAGGGTATCTCCCTTACATTCCCTTACCTATCTTTTTCTGGCTAACTACAGAAATGTGTTGCTTAAAGGACAGGGATAAAATCTACAATCTGAGAAATGCATCATTAGGCAATTTCATCATCATGGGAACAGCATAAAGTGTGCACAAGCCTAGAAAATACCACCTACTACACACTTTGGCTATATGGTCTAGCCTATTACCCCCATACTACAAACTTGTACACTGTGTTACTGTGCTAAATACTGTAGACAGTTATAACACAATGGTAAGTTTCTGTGTATCTAAACATAGAAAAGGTACAATAAAAATATGGTATCATAGCCAGACATGGTGGTTTATGCCTGTAATCCCAGTACTCTGGGCGGCTGAGGCAGGAGGATTGCTTGAGGAGTTTGAGACCAGCCTGGGCAACACAGCAAGACCCCTATCTCTACAAAAAGTTTAAAAAAAAATTACCCAGGCGTGGTGGCACACACATATAGTCCTAGATACTTGAGCTCAGGAATTAGAGGTTGTGGTGAGCTGTGATCATGCCACTGTATCCCAGTGTAGGTAACAGAGTGAGATCCTGAATCAAATAAAAATATGTATATGTAAATGTATATGTATTAACAATGAACTGAATATATGATAGCGGTCCCATAAGATTATAATACCATACATGATAAGTGATCCCATAAGATTATAATACCAGCTGGGCACAGTGGCTCAAGCTGTAATCCCAGCACTTTGGGAGGCAGAAGTGAAAGGATTGCCTGAGCAACATAGTGAGAACTCGTCTCTACAATAAATAAAAAAATTAGCTGGGTATGGTGGCACATGCCTGTGGTTCCAGCTACTTGGAAGCCTGAGGTGGAAGGAGCTCCTGAGTCTAGCAGGTTGAGGCTGTGGTGGCCGTGAGCATTCCACTGCACACCAGCCTGGGTGACAGAGTGAGACTCCAGCTCAAAAAAAAAAAAGATTATAATACCATATATGTATTATACATATATGGTATTATAATCTTTTAGATCCACTATCGTATATTCAGTCCATCATTAGTTAAAACTTTGCTATGTAGTGTATTTATTTATCTTCACCTTAGAGGCCATCTCCCTCTCTATCCCCAAGTCTTCCCTAACCATTCCTCTCCCCGCAACTTAGTATAATTTTTCTTTTTCTTTCTTTTTTTTTTTTTGAGTCGAAGTCTCACTCTGTCACCTAGGCTAAAATGCAGTGGCATGCTCACAGACCCCACAGTCTTGACCTGATCGGCCCAGGCGATCCTTCCACTTCAGCCTTCCAGGTAGCTGGAACTACAGGGATGCACCACCATACTCAACTAATTTTTTCATTTATTGTAGAGATGAGGTCACGCCAAGTTGTCCAGGCTGATCCAAACCCCTGGGCCCAGGCAATCCTCTTGCCTCAGCCTCCCAGAGTGCTGGAATTACAAGCATGAGCCACCATGTCCAGCTTTAATTTTTCATTTACTTGTCTATATCACTCAATTGTGAGCTAACAGGGGCAGTGATTGAGTCTTATTTACACTTGTATTATTGGTGTCTAGCCTGGGATCCAGCACAGCACTACAAAAGAACTTTCTACAATCATGGAAATGTTCTCTATTTGCCCTATTTAATATGCTAGCCGCTAGTCTCACTTGCTATTGAGCACTTGGAATGTAGCTAGTGCACCTGAAGAACTGAACTTAAAATTTAATTTATCTTAATTAATATAACTTCAAATTTATTTATTTATTTATTTTTTGAGTTGGAGTCTCACTCTGTCGCCCAGACTGGAGTGCAGTGGCTGCTCCTGGCCACCGCAGCCTCGACCTGCTGGGCTCCAACGATCCTTCCGCCTCAGCCTTCCGAGTAGCTGGAATTACAGGCATGCGCTACCAAGCCCGGCTGATTTTTTTATTTATTGTAGAGATGAGGTCTTGCTGCCCAGGTGGGTCTCGAACCCGCAGGCTCAGGCAATCCACTCATCTCAGCCTCCCACAGGCGCAGGATTACAGGCTGAGCCACCGAGCCCGGCTATATAACTTTAAATTTAAATAGCCACTGGGGCTCCCAGCTATGGTGTTGGACAGTACAGGACTAGAACATGCTCATCGAATATTTTTGAAAAAAGATTAAACAAAAGACAAAGACAGACTGGGCATGGTGGCTCATACCTGTAATCCCAGTACTTTGGGACCGTTGAGGTGGGAGAATTGCTTGAGCTCAGGAATTCAAGATCAGCCTAAAAGAAAGTTCTCCATTAAAGAGAGAGAGAGAGAGAGAGAGAGAGAGAGAGGCGCGAGAGTGCTGGGTGTGGTGGCTCATGCCTGTAATCCCATTTTGTGAAGCCGAGGTGAGAGGATTGCCTGAATTCAGGGGTTGGAGATCAGTCTGGGCAACCTGGTGAGACCTTGTCTCTACAATAAATCAAAAAATTAGCTGGGCATAACAGCACATGCCTGTAGTTCCAGCTACTTGGAAGGCTAAGACAGAAGGATCGCCTGAGCCAAGCAGGTTGTGTTAGCCATGAGAGTACCACTGCACTCCAGCCTGGGCAACACAGTAAGACTCTAACTCAAAAAAAAAAAGGAAAGAGTCATGGACAATTAAGACACAAGATAGAATATTATGGTTGTAGGCAACATAATTTCATGTATGTCCCCCTCCTCCTCACTTCTCATCCTCTCAACTTTATACTACCAATGCCTCTGTCTTAGTCCATTTTATGCTACTATAACAAGATACCATAGACTGGGTAATTTATTATGAATAGAAATGTGTTTGGTTTATGGTTCTGGAGGTTGGGAAGTCCAAGACGGAGGCACTACGTCTGTTGAGGCTCTTCTTGTTGCATTGTAAGGTGGTGGAGGGCATCACATGGTGAGAGTGCGGGGCTATAATGTAAACAGAAAGGGGACGAACTTATTCTTCTATCGGGAACTCACTACCATGATAACATCATTAAACTGTTTATGAGGGAAGAGCTCTCATGACCTAGTCACCCCTTAAAAGTTCCACCTCTCAACACTATTGCACAGGAGATTCAGTTTCCAACACATGAACTTTGGGGGATATAGTCAAACCATAGCAGCCTCCAGCTCTGCCTTATATAAATGTAATCCTAGTTCTTGGCTCTTCATTGCCTGAGTTGGTTGTTCTCTGAGTTGGTTGTTCTCTCTTGCCATGTGAAGTAGGCTGTCCTACTTGCTCTCTGGAGCCTGGACTTCATCACAGGGGACCCAAGTGATATGAGTTTTTCTGCACTGGCAGGCTACCACATTCCTCTTAAAGGTAACAGTTGAAGCTGACTGTGCTGTGAAAACATCACAGAAGGAAAAGAAGCCACAGTGTTGATAATCATTGCTACTCTTGGAAACTGTGCAAACCTCAGTTAGCAGACTTCAAGCTCTGACACCAGAAATGTTGGGTCAGGGTCTGAGGAGGAAGGTGGAATGGGCACAAGGCTGGAGAGGGCAGGGCAGGGCAGGCCAGGGCTCCACCAGGCAGGTAGAAAAAACTGGGTCAGGTAACCCCCTCGGGTCCCCTCCCATTGTGGGAGATTTTTTCTGTCCTCTCAATAAATCCTACTTTCTCTCTCTTTTTTTTTTTTTTTTTGAGTTGGAGTCTCACTGTTGCCCAGACTGGAGTGCAGTGGCCGCTCCTGGCCACTGCAGCCTAGACCTGCTGGGCTCCGGCGATCCCTCCACCTCAGCCTTCCTAGCAGCTGGAACTACAGGCGCACTGCCACGCCCAGCTAATTTTTTTGATTTATTGTAGAGATGAGGTCTTGCCTTCCCAGGTGGGTCTCAAACCCGCAGGCTCAGGAAATCCACTACTTTCTCTTTTAAAAAAAACAGAAAAGAAAAGGCTGGGTCAGTCATTGAGAAGCAGGTCTGAGGGAGAGTAAGGGCCAGGGAATACTAGTCCTTTCCAGAAAGCTTTCCAAAATGTTCATTTATTTTTTGATTCAGGCTCTTACTCTATCACCTAGACTATAGTGCAGTGGCACCATCATGGTTCACCACAGCCTTGACCTCCTGGGCTCAGGCAATCCTTCCGCCTCAGCCTCCTGTGTAACTGGAACTACAGGTGCATACCTCCACGCCAGGCTAATTTTTTTTTTTGTAGAAACAAGGTCTCACTATGTTGCACAGACTGGTCTCAAACTCCTGGTTTCAAGCAATCTTCCAGCCATGGCCTCCCAGAGTGCTGGGATTACAGGCGTGAGCACTTGGCCCAGAATGTTCATTTTTAAAAAAAGACCAAAACCAAATGTCATAAATGAGCAAGTGAAATGGCAGATTATAGAACAGGATATAAACATAATCCCAATTCTGTAAAAATAAACATGTTCTCACCTATATCATATAGTGGTGGCTATTGAATGCTTTATCATAGTGTGAGGATTTGTAAATATGTTTGCAGCAGGTTTTCACTCAATGAAAATCATGTGAGGTTCTTTGGAGAGCAGCATTCATACCATAAAAAGAAGTCTTAGGCAACCCTCCCACTGTGGGGAACTTTTCTGCCCTCTCAATAAATCCTGTTTTCTAAAAAAAAGAAGAAGTCTTGCCAGGAGCAGTGACTCACACCTGTAATCCCATGGGACTACCTGAGCCCATGGATTGGAGACCAGCTTGGGCAACTTGGCGAGACCTCGTCTCTACGATAAATCAAAGAATTTACTGGGTGTGGTAGCCCACACCTGTAGTTCCAGATACTTGGAAGGCTGAAGCTGAAGGATTGCCTGAGCCCAGCAGGTCCAGGCTGTGGGGTCCGTGAGTATGCCACTGCACTCCAACCTGAGTGACAGAGTGAGAATTCAACTCCAAAAGAAAAAGAATAAGAAAAAAAAAGACACTTGGTATACAGCAGTCAAGAAGTACAAAGTCTACTTTCATGAACAAATAAAACCTATGGGTCTGTAATATAATGTCAGTAGTGATAAGAGCAATGAAAAAGATTCAAATAATATAGGAAAGAGAGCATGATGAAGGTACCAGAGTAGAAAGGATGGTGTAGGCGGTCTCTCGGAAAAGTGGCACTGAAAAAACAAGAGATGAAAAGAATCAGGGGAAGGATTATTCCAGGCAGAGGACTGGCAAATGCAAGAATTTTTCTTTCTTGTTTTTTTTGATAGGCGTGAGCCACCCATCCTGGCCTATCCCAAATAAGGCCAAGCAGGTCGGGGTTCAATAAATCTGTTGAATGACTAAAATGTAACAAAGGTGACCGTTCTTCTCTGACCCCAGCTCACAGTGTCCTACCTAGGTAAGCCCTAAAGTTCAAGTACAGACAGCCCTGCCCACACTCAGGAAACTTCCAAAGGTCCCCTAAGAGCTCTAAGCACCTTTCAAACTTTTTTGACCATGACTCTCAGAAATAAATACATTTAATCTCTAGTAACTATCTCTCTCCCTCTCTCTCTCTATCTATATATATATATGCACACACATATACACCAGCCTAAAAGACACGACTAAGTTTAACAAACTAAGTCAAGTGATCTTATTGGCTTTTATTAGCAATTCTGGAATTGAGCAAAACCTCACTCTATAAAATAGAAATGATATGATTAGGTGAGCAGAGGAGATTGGCTTTATAGGTAGAAAAGGGCTGAAGAAAGCAGAAATAAGAAACAAAAAGAAGTTTGGTCATTCAAAGTTACTTTCCTTTTAGGGATAAAACAGAGGGAACTTCCTTATCATGGCCAACTAAATCTGTACTGTTTGGGGATTTGGCTATTCTTTTCTTTCTTTCTCTTTCTCCCCTTCCCTCTCCCTCCTTACCATGAGCATGTTTTCTGTTTTGTCTTTTTATTTTATTATTTATTTATTTATTTAGAGTCAGAGTCCCACTCTGTCACCCAGGCTGGAGTGCAGTGGCACACTCTTTCTTTCTTTTTTAAAAGATAACTAGCCAGGCTCGGTGGCTTAGCCGTAATCCTGCCCCTTTGGGAGGCTGAGGTGAGTGGATTGCCTGAGCCCACGGGTTCGAGA
>NW_007247045.1:493951-496996 GCF_000164805.1 Carlito syrichta | reverse complement strand
TTCTTGCTATTGTGAACAATGCTACAATAAACATACGTGTGCAGGTATCTTTTTTATAGAGTGATTTGAGTTCTTCCGGGTACATTCCTAGTAGGAGGATTGCAGGGTCATGTGGAAGGTCGACTTTTAGAACATTTAGGAATTGCCACACTGTTTTCCACTGATGCTGTACTAGTTTACAAAAGAGGACTGGATAAAAAAAAAAATGTGGTACATATACACAATGGAATATTACACTGTCATAAAGAAGAACAAAATCATGAACTTCGTAGGAACCTGAATGGACTTAGAGTTTATAATACTGAGCCATCTTTCACAGAAACAAAGAACTGAGTATCACATGTTCTCTCTCATAAGCAGACCTTGAACACCTATCGTAATACTGTAAGAAAAGGATTGACAGTGGGGGGGGGGGGACTGCAGGGGATGGGGGAATGTGGGGGGTGGGGAGGTGGAATTGGCAGTAGTGGGAATCTGCCTGGGGAAGGAGGGGCACATCTCATCAACAAGGGTACCTGCATAATGAATATTTTTATATCTAACACTGAACTGTACCCCACATCTTTAAAATAAAAAATTTAAAAGTTAAAAAAAATAATAATAACTGGTCTTCACCCCTTGTGATATGCCACTAATAAAGGGTTGCCCCTGCCCTAGGGCAGTTTTTCTAGAAGCAGTCAGAGGGATGGTTCGTTTGCACCCTAATGAAGGGGTTATTGTTACAAATGCAGATTCCTGGCTCCCTCCCCACTTAAAAAATGAGAATCTCAGCCAGGCACGGTGGCTCACACCTGTAATCTTGGCACTTTGGTAGTCGAGGCGAGAGGATTGCCTGAGTCCAGGAGTTTGAGACCAGCCTGGCCAACTTGGCAAGATCTTGTATCCACAATAAATCAAAAAATTAGCCAGGTGTGGTGGTGTACACATGTAGTTCCAGTACTTGAAAGGCTGAGGTGGAAGGATCAGCTGAGTCCAGTAGGCCGAGGCTGTGGTAGCCGTTGTGAGTGTGCCACGGCACTCCAGTTAGGGCAACAGAGTGAGACTCGTACTCAAAAAAAAAAAAAAAAAAAGAATTTTACTGAAAAGTCTGCTTGTTTAACAACCCCTCCACTTGCTCCCCCCCATCTCCTGCCCCCTCAGTGATTCTGAAGCCCAACAAATCTTGAGAGCACATCCTGGGAGTTTATGAGTGTCCCAGACAAATGTCCTGGGAGGCTTGATGCATGTTTAGGGTTTAGTAAAGTGGCCGATTCTCCAGTTCTAGTCCAACTCATGGTGAAACAGATGAACCCAACCTTATAAGTGGAAATCCACTCCTGCCTTAGCCCTTTGCGCTTGCTAGTCCCTTTGCCTGGAAGCAACTCTGGTGACTTTTCTGCTGCTTTCCAGGGCCATACCCAATGAAGGCCCCCCTCTGTTTCTCTAAGGATAGTAACTTGTTCATCACATTGCCAACCATCCCCCCAACCTTTCTTTATAGCTTTTACACAAAGAGCAACTCCAGTTTTTGTTCACCATCGGGTTTAATAGTGTCCCACCCCCAGTATTACTGTGGCCTATTTCCACCCCCACCCCTCGAGGAGAGTAGATGCCATTATGAGGCCATCACCCTCTCACTGGGATGCATTGCAAAGCTTTTTCTGACACCTGGAAGCTGCACACCCCTCACCAAAGAACCTCACACAATTTATATTCTGCAATCTACTATAAGTGTATTCAAGATCCTCACACATATAACACAGATATTCACTATCATGTCAGACCCCCAAGCTACATACTCTGCAGGCAAGATCTCATTTAATTCTTGAAGCAGCACTCTAAGGTTGTTACTATTATCACCTCCATTGTAGTGATGAGGAAAGTGAGACACAGAGGAACTAAGTAACCTGACCAAGGCTTCATAGCTTAAGTGCCATAGCTGGGATGAAAGCAATGACTCTATATTCCGCTCTGCTTTTTCTTTGGTCACACGGTGTAATATTTGTCTATTTGGGCTGACAATGTGTCCACACGGGATGATGACACCACTCAGGCTGCTCTGAGTAGCCTCTGGGGCTATTAGCTGCCCTTACCCCTCAGAGGCTAAAGCTGTAGGGTCTGAGAAGGAACAAGGAACGGTGCTATTCCCTTTGTGTAGCCATCGCTTAGAGGGGCTTTTGGGTAGAAATGCCTGAGCCCCTGTGAGCCTCAGGATGTAGTTTTTCTTTCAGATTTAGTTCTCATCCGTGCCCAGTTCTAATAAACTCCGAATACCCTTCCACACCTGAGGCCTGGGCCCTTCCCTCTTTGGCTGAGCTCTCTGCTCAGTTCTCTGTCAAGACCTCCTAACACAGAGCTTGGGGCTAGGTAGCAGCGCTCTCCTTGTATGCAAAGACAGGTTGGACTGGCTCCCCAAGGGAAGGCTCACTCTGGGTTCAGACGGATATATCAGATCCTAGGGGAATAAAGGCCCTACAACTGCTCAGGTACATGTTAACAGCTGTTCCTTCTGGGTTGGTGATGAGGCAGGGTAGCTAGTACAGATTAGGCATATGTAGATAAATTTCTTGTAGGCAGGTTTTAGAACTCATCCCGACATCCCACCAGCAGACTGACTGGCTCTGCAGGCTGGAATGTAAATTCAGTGGGAACTCTCAGTCCACCCCACCAGCTCAGTCCCATCAGGAAAACCGCTTAGTTGTGGTTCCTGGATCAGAAATCAAAAAGCAATAGAAATGATAGCAAGACCACCTTTTAGCTCAAGAGCTTGTGTACTGAAAAGTCTTGCAAGTCTCCTAGAAAAAACTATCCCTCCACCCTTCAGAGGCAGAGAGATGGGAGCATATACCCCCACCTACTCATTAGTATTTTAATCACTAAGTGAATATATCAGGCCTTTTGTAAAAAGCAAAAAGTGCAGTTTTCTCTCACCTATGCCACTACCTCTGTCATGACTCTCTGTCTTTCCCCTCTTCTTTCTCTAATAAACTGTGTTTAAAGACTTTGCTGAGCCAGGCTCGGTGGCTCAGCCTGTAATCCCAGCACTTTGGGAGGCTGAGGTGAGTG
>NW_007247045.1:492578-493792 GCF_000164805.1 Carlito syrichta | reverse complement strand
CAAAAAAAAAAAAAAAAAAAAAAGACTTTGCTGGCCACTCTAAAATTCATTTTAGGGTTGAGTCAAAAAGTCTATGAGTTTTGTGAGCACCTCACCTATCATTGGGAGTGGGGCTGGGGGAGCAAAGTTGGGCTTTTCCTTGCATTTGCTTATTTGCATATTCTATTTTCTTCAAAATAAAATGTATTATGCCTTTTAATGCTAGTTTAAAAAGAAAACTCAAATATTCAAATTCAGAAAATTTGGTTGTAAATACTTTGGGAAAATCTGCTGAGCATACATGTTCCTCCCTGGGCCTCAATATGCAATTTAAAAAATATTAATCATTGCAATCTTAAGTCAAACTCCCTGGATTCCAATCTCATTGCTATCAGTTAGAAACTGTAATCCCCCAGCAAGCTACTTAACTGTAAAAACAAGGATCTTGGCTTGGCATGGTGGTTTACGCCTGTAATCCCAGCGTGTTGGGAGGCTGAGGCTGGAGGATTGCTTGAGCCCAAGGAGTTAGAGATCAGCCTGGGTCACATAGCAAGACCTCGTCTTTACAACAAATTAAAAAAAAAAAAAGTAGCTTGACTTGGTGGTGCCCTCCTGTAGTCCTGGCTACTTGGAAGGTTGAGGCAAAAGGATCATTGCATGAGCCTAGGAGTTTGAGGCTGCAGTGAGCTGTGATCTGCCACTGCACTCCAGTCTGGGCAACAGTGAGTTTCTGAAAAAAAAAAAAAAAAAAAAAATGGGGGTTGGGGCGGGGGTGGGGGAGAAGTGTCACAATGGTACTTTCCTCATACTATTAGCAGAAGCTTAGCAGCCGCTGTATTTGACTTGTTAAAAGCAATTACTCCCTAGCCGAGTGTATGAGATAGGTACTCTCATCCTCATTTTACAGCTGAGGCCCCGAAGGTGCCCAGTCAGTGAGCAACTAAGTGGGATTTGAGCCCAGGCAGTTTAACTCTAAAGTTGCCTCTCAAAAAGGGCAGTTGTCATGATTACATAACAGAACACTTGCACAGCGCTCAGCAAAAGCCTAGTATTAGTAAGTGCTCAAGAAAGTTTCCTACAGTCACAGGGGTATGTGGGTTTTATGTTTGTTACAAAACAAACACGCATACAACGCGACTCAATCCAGCAAAGAATCAGTAAGGCGGCGGAAGAGGGCGGGACGGAGAGGGGGTCGAGCGGCGGCGCGGGCTGGGTGCGGGGAGCCAGCCGCGGGG
>NW_007247045.1:483939-492004 GCF_000164805.1 Carlito syrichta | reverse complement strand
CGAGCCCAGGCTCCTGAGTGGCTTTGGCTGTGGAACTGGGCGGTTAAGGGTGTGGCTTCTGGAGTCAGGCTGGCCTGCGTTCGAATCCACTCTCTCCCATCCTCCCTTTGAGTTACCTCTCTGAGCCTTGGTGTCTTCATCTATAGCTTGGGAGCAGTAATAATGATAACTATTATAGCTCGTAATTAGTAGAGTTGTTGTGAGACATCAGTAAGATAATCAGTAAAATACTGTTTACCCATCGTGCCTGTCACATAGTGGCAGATTCAGCCCCTCCTCCACCCCAAGACTCGTCTCCTATGCTCTGGGACTGACTTTGGACAACGAAAGGCCTCAGCTCCTTCAACTCCTGGTGCGAGGTGTGCCCCAGCTCCCGCCCCTGTGGAAGCTGACCTGTGATAAAACCTGGCCCCTCCTTACCCCTCAGTCCCTTACTCATAAACCTCCCTTCAGGCTTCTTGGGTGGTGATATATTTCTCCATTTCAGGGTTTGCCTGGGCTCTACTTACAGCTTATTTCACCTGGATAAACAGAAGGGGCAGGGGAGGGTATCAGGAAATTCTCCTTCACCTCGGGCTTCTCCCCGCTCTCCATTTCCAGTTTGGCTCCTGGCTGGTTACCTTCATGTCACCACCTCTCCCCTTAGCTGCTGATATTGTAGAGTCAACATCACCCAGGGGCTTCTTCCACCCTTGCTGTGGCCCCTGGGAATTTCTTGCAATTTGATTAAATGGCTTGTTTCTCCCTACAGCACTCTGAAGTTCAGCACAGCTGTGAGGCAAGAATGCTCTCTATAGGGACTTCACCTACTTAGACTGGACAGTAATAAACCCATCTTTACAAGGTCCTGGGGCCGAGAGGGGTTCAGTTTTTCAGCAGCGCTCAAAAACTCCTGGTTGGTCCTACCTATCACCCCCATCAACAATAGTCAGGATGAAAAAAACTTAGATAAGGTGGTATAGTCAACTTGCACGACAGATAGAAACCTTGCAAATTCCAAAATACTTAAATATCCATAATCTGATTCCATGCAGATCAAGCCTTTGAAATGGTGGTCCTACCTACATTTACAGATGAGGAAACTGAGGCTCTGAACAGTGTAGTAGCTCCTCCAAGTTTCCTGTTGTTCAGGGGCTGGACCAGGGGAGTCATTGACTAGGCAAGAGGAAACTGTTGTCTTTGCTTCAGTGGTTGGAGGGAGGAAGTGATGCTAATGGAGGTAAGAATTTTATGACGACCTTAAAAAATAGCCTTCAGGGTCGGTGCTGAGTGGTGACAGGGCTGAAGTCTGGGGCAGGTGGAAGGCCTGCTGCTTGTTTGAGAATGTACTTTGGATCCTCCCCTGGACCCCCCTGAGGCCCTAATTATATTCATCTCTGCCTGAAGGGAGATAAATCTTGCCCTGCTCCTTTCAATTTAGGGATTTTTGTTTTACTCCTTCCCCATCCCTCCAGCCAGCAAAGAAATGTCACTCCAGGCAAGATTGTCGCAGAACTGGGCAAAGACAGCACCAGTTCCTACGTCTCACCTCTGGATTCCAGTCCTGTAGTTTTTCAGAAGCTAGTCTCAGTTCCCTCAGTACCACGGTGCATGATGAACACAGCTTCCCCAGAGTCAATTCAGTTCTATAACTTTGTTTTTGGACCTGTGAAGTATGACTAATTTCTTCCTATAGGGGAAAGATTTACAAGGGCTTCCTGGAAATGGTAGCCGAATTGCCTTTTGGCACATGGAACTGAGGCAAAATCTCTTAGGGGAGACAGTGGAGGGACAGTTACTTGGAAAGACTCCAGCTATTACCTAGAGAAATAGAGTAGAAAAGCAGGGGCCTGGCCATGTCTCCTGGGGCAAGTCACTTCCCTGTGGGCCTCAGTGTTTCCATTTCTGAAACTCTCCCTTGCACTGTCAGATGATGCTCATAGCTTTGGGAGCTGTGAACTGCTGAACCTTTTGTTCAAGGTAGTGGGTGTTCATTCATTTAACAAATATTTATTCAGGGCCTTCTGTGTGCAGGAACTCTCTTCAAGGTAGTGGGGAACAGAGAATAAGTCAAAAGTTCTGGTGCTTCTGTTTCGGTATTGGGGGGACAGATATCCAAAAAAGTAAATAAACCCATAATATATAGTCAGAGAGTTATACGTGCAAGGGAGAAAAAGCAAAGTAAGAGACTGGGTGAGGGGGCAGATGATCAAGGAAGGCCTCTCTGAGGAGGTGACTTCTGAATGGAGAGGGTGAGCGACACACACACACATGCACACACACACACATAGAAGGAAGCAGAAGGAACAACATGTGCAGAGGTACTGGGGGCAGGACAAGTTTAGTGTGCTTAAGGAATAGAAAGAAGGACAGTGTGGAGAGTGGTGGGAGGTGACATTGGAGAGGTAGGCAGTCACGTCAGGTGGGGCCATGTTGGTAAGGTAAGAAGATTGATCCTCCTGTGAATGTATTCCTGTGAATGCCATTCGTGCATTTTGAGCAGGAGCATGACCTGATCTGATTTCCTTAGAAAAGGTAGCTATGGGGGGGTGTCAAGACTGGATGCCAGGTTAGAATAATAGTGTTTCCTGTGAAAGGTGATGACAGTCTAACTAGAATAACTAGAGTTGGAGGTGACCAGAGGAGAGAAAGAGACTTTAGAGATGGGGCTGATAGGTTTAGAGGTGGGGTTGGAGAGAAACTGCTGGGTTTTTGATCTGGGTAATTGTAGATGCTTGATGGGATAACAGGGGAGACAAAATTCTGGGTTCTTGGTCTGGATAATGGTAGTTGCTTGATGACTTGAAGGAGAGCAGTTCTAGAAGCATGTTCTGCTCATGAGTGGGTGTGGAGTGTCAGGGAGCTGGGAATGATGGCGGGTTAAATGTGTATGCAAGGAAGTGATTATAATGATGGACCATGAGATTTCAACATCAAGAAGGAAGTGAGGCCTTAGAAGGGATGATGGGACAGTGAAAGGCTATGTTGGCCCCAACTGAGCTGAAGAATTGTTGGAATAGTGATTCCAGGTTTAGTGAGCTAGAAGGATGGGGCATGGTGGGGAGGGTGTAGATTCTTGAAATGAAGATTTTGGGGGGTCATATAATTTTTGTTTGTTTTTTAGTTGGAGTCTCACTCTGTCACCCAGGCTGGAGTGCAGTGGCATACTCACAGCTACCCCAGCATCGACCTGCTGGGCTCCAGCTATCCTTTCACCTCAGCCTTCCAAGTAACCCAAACTACAGGCGTGTGCTACCACACCCAGCTAATTTTTTTATTTATTATAGAGATGAGGTCTCACCAAGTTGCCTGGGCTGGTCTCATGTGGGCTCAGGCAATCCACTTGCCTCGGCCTTCCAAAGTTCTGGGATTACAGACTGGGCCACCGAGCATGGCTGGTATAGTTTTCAATAATGATGAGATCTGAGATGTGACCACGAAGTGGTTGGCTGAGGTTCGGTAGAAGAAAATCATCAGGATGGAGTAAATGCCTCATATATATAGAGTAAGATGCCATGAGTGTTCTTTGTGTTGCAGAACAAGATTGTGGACCAATGTGAGAGGCTGCAGTTACAGAGTGCTGGCATCACCAAGTATATGGCTGAGGTCCTGCCAGAGAAGAACCAGAGAGCAGTGGTAATTCCTCTTCTCTCCCCTTTACTCTGGTCCTCCTCCCAGGATATAAGACCCTAGCCTTAGAGAATTGGACAAGTCTAGGGTCCCTACCCAACCTCACAGACACATTGTGCTACCAGCAAAGCTGGATGTCCAGGGAAGATGGTTTCTCATCTCTGAGCCTCAATGTTACCATCTGGACAGAGTGGGCTAGTTCCTAGTACCATGTTGAGTGCAAAAACTCTTCTAGAAGATGACTTTCTTGGATACTTGGGGTAGGAGATCAAGAAGGATATATTCTTCTGCCATCTAATTATTTTCTGCTCTACCTCAGAATTATGAAATAACTTAGGGAGCTTTTACACTGAGTATTCTTTATGACAATCGTGTGTCTTGGAGTCTCACTTTTGCCCAGGTTAGAACGTAGTGGCATGCTCATGGCACCACAGCTTCAACCTGCTAGGCTCAGGTGATCCTTCTGCCTCAGCCTTCTAAGTAGCTGGAACCACAGGTGCGTGCCACCATGCCTGCTAATTTTTTAATTTAGTGTACAAACAAGATCTTGCCAAATTGCCCAGTCTGGTCTCAAACCCCTGGGCTCAGGCAGTCCTCTTGCCTCTGCCTCCCAAAGTGTTGGGATTACAGGCATAAGCCACTATGCCTGGGTCTTTATGATAATCTTGAGAAGTAGGTGGCAGTAATATCTCCATTTACAGATGGTGAAATGGGCCCTATAGAGGTTAATTCACTCCCATGGCCTCCTGGCAGAGTCTGTTCTATGACCTGGATCTTCTGACTCACAGGCCAGATCTCTTTCTGCTACTTCCAACTGCTGATCCTTTATTCAGTGGACTCATTGCCACTCCTATGTCTTCACTCTCAAGTATGCCCTTCAGGGGCAGGAACTATGAATTTCTTTCTGCACTTCTCTCTCTTTCCCCTGTAGTACAGACAGCAGGCTTAGCATTGCCTTGGCCAAGATTCTTTTATTTTATTTTTATTTATTTATTTTTTAATTAGGGTCTCAGTCCGCTGCCCAGGCTGGAATGCAGTGATACGATCATGGCTCACCACCGCCTCAACCTCCTGGGCTCCAGGGATCCTTCCACCTTGGCCTCCTGTGTAGCTAGGTTACAGGCATACAACACCATGCCCAGCTAATTTTAAAATTTTTTTGTAGAGACGAGATCTGTTACCTAGGCTGGTCTCTAGCTCCTGGGCTCAAGCATTCCTCCTGCCTTGGCCTCCCAAAATGTTGGGATTACAGACCTGAGCCACCGTGCCTGACCTCCAAGATTCTTTTAATTGCATAGAACAGAACCCAGTTAAACTAGCATAAACAAAACAGGTAATTTCCTGCAGAATATAAGTGTCTCTCAGAATCTAAAGGGGACTAGAACCAGGACCCAGCAAACTGCTAGGAGTCTAGCAAAGTCTACCTCTGCTTCACTTTGCATGGTGATTTCCCTCTCTCCCCTCTCCCTCTCTTTCTCTCTCTCCCTTTCTCCCTCTCCTTATCCTTTTTATTTTATTGTCTTATTGCACTGGCTATGATCTCACTACAAAGTTGAATAGAAGCTAATGTCGCAGATTCTGACTTTAAGGGGAAAACTTCTAACATTTCACCATTTATTAAACAAATCCTTATTGAGCACCTCCCATGTACCAGGCACTGGTGTTCAATGTGCTAGGCACTCCTCAGTGAATAAAACATAAATGTCTCTGTTTTTCATGAAACCGACATTTTTTTCATGGGAGGGGGCAATAACAAATAAATATATACTATATCCGAAGGTAGTATGTATGCTAAGGGAACATATTAAACAGACAGTGGGATAGGATGTGTTGAGAACAGGAGTGCAATTACATGTCCTGTGACCAGGAATGACCTTGTTAAGAAAGTTGGTGTTTGCTCAAATACCTAGGAGGTAAGGGAATGGACCATACATCTGGGAAAAGAATGTTCCAGAAAGAGGAAATGCAAGTACGAAGGCCCTGAGGTGAGAGTGTACCTGACATGTTGGAGAAGCAGCGAGGAATTCTGAGATTGAAGTGGAGTAAACAAATGAGAAAGCAGTAGGAGATGAGATCAGAGAGGCAGAGGGCAAAGGGGCGCTGGATTGTTTCTCACTGGCCACATAGGGTCTTTGCCTTTTTTTTTTTTTTTTTTGAAATGGAGTCTCACTCCGTCGCCCAGACTGGAGTGCAGTGGCACGCTCCTGGCCACCGCAGCCTCAATCTGTTGGGCTCTGGCTATCGTTCCGCTTCAGCCTTCCAAGTAGCTAGAACTACAGGCGTGCACCACCACATCTGGCTAAATTTTGATTTATTGTAGAGACAAGGTCTCACCAAGTTGCCTAGGCTGGTCTCAAACCCCTGGACTCAGACAATCCTCTTATCTCGGCCTCCCAAAGTTCTGGGATTACAGGCTTGAGCCACCACACCTGGCCTGATTTAATTTTAAAAGGAATACTTTGGCTGCTATGTTGAAAGTGATTATAGACAGCAAAGGTAAAAGCAGAAGATCAGTTAGAAAGCTGTTGTAATAATTCAGGTGGGAAACGAGTAATGGTGGCAAAGATGGTGAAAAGTGGCTGACTTCTGCATATGTTTTGGAGAAACAACAGGATTTGCTGACGGGTTAGATGTAGGCTGTGAAAGAAAGGGAGGAAGGATCATGGTAACTCTTAAGCTTTTTTTTTTTTTAATGCTTTAATTACAAATTAAAAATCTGGGAAAGGTTTTTTTCCCCCCCTACCCCAAGAGTTTATAAATAGGGACAGCCGAGCAAGTTTTTTATTTTAAAACATAACATTTTAGCCAGGTGTGGTGGCTCACCTATAATCCCAGCACTTTGGGAGGCCGAGTTGAGAAGATTGCCTGAGACCATGGGTTCGAGACTAGCCTGGGCAACTTGGCGAGACTTCATCTCTACAATAAATCAAGAAAAATTAGCCAGGTGTGGTGGTGCATGCCTGTAGTTAGTTCCAGCTACTTGGAAGACTGAGACAGAAGGATCACCTGAACTCAACAGATCAAGGCTGTGGTGGCCGTGAGCATGCCACTGCCCTCCAACCTGGGCAATAGAGTGAGACTCTGACTCAAAAAAAAGATAACATTTTAAAAATGATATTCATGGATTATTCCAACTTCTAAGAAGCAGTGAAATCCTCAGGCAACCAGAGTACCAGGTTAAGTAAGGTCGCCTCATTATCCACAGAGAAAATAGAACACTTGATCTTAAGCTTTTTTATTTGAACAACGGGAAGAATATAGCAGCCAGTTACAGGGGTGGGGAAGGACTGCATGTGAAGTGATGGTTGGCAGGGGAGGAGGTCTTGAGTTCTTGGACGTGTTAAGTTTGAGATACTGATTGGACATCCACTGATACTGATAGGTAACTGGATATATGAGTTGAGAGAGGGCTGGGCTGGAGATATAAATTTGGGATTCATCAGTGTATAAATGGTATTGAAAGCTGTAGGAAAGAATGAATTCACTAAGTAAATAAGTATAGATAGGAAAGAGCAGGGGTCCAAGACTGGTATACTTCAACATTTAAAGGAGACCAAGAGCCAGGCTCGGTGGCTCAGCCTGTAATCCTGCGCTTTGGGAGGCTGAGGTGAGTGGATTGCCTAAGCCCGCGGGTTCAAGACCCGCCTGGGCAACTTGGCAAGACTTCATCTCTACAATAAATCAAAAAAATTAGCCAGGTGTGGTAGCACACACCTGTAGTTCCAGCTACTTGGAAGACTGAGGCGGAAGGATCACTGGAGCCCAGCAGGTCAAGGCTGCAGTGGCTGGGAGCGGCCACTGCACTCCAGTCAGGACGACAGAGGGAGGCTCCAACTCAAAAAAATCAAATAAATAAAATAAAAGTAAAGGAGATCAAGAAGGAGCTATCTACTGGGCATGGTGGCTCAGCCTGTAATCCCAGCACTTTGGGAGGCCGAGGTGAGAGGATTGCCTGATCCTGGGGCTTCGAGACCAGCCTGGGCAACTTGGTGAGACCTCTTCTCTACAATAAATCACAATAACCAGCTGGGCGTGGTGGCGTGAGTCTGTAGTTCCGGCAACTTGGGAGGCTGAGGTGGAAGGATTGCCTAAGTCCAGCAGGTCAAGGCTGCATTGGCTGTGAGTGTGCCACTGCACTCCAGTCTGGGCAACAAGAGTGAGACTTAACTCAAAAACAAAACAAAACAAAACAAACAGAAGGAACAACCAATCAATAAAATAGAAGTAAAACTAAGAGAGCATACTGTCCCAGAATAGGTTCCAAAGATGATGTAGGAGAGATCACTGATGTCAAGTAGTGCTGAGTGATCATCAAGAAAAGTGATAACTGAGAAGGGACCATTGAATTGAATTTAGAAACATGCACATCCTGTAGGATGTTCACTTGTATACCTAATCCTGAATTGTACCCCACATCTTTTTTTTTTTTTGAGTTGGAGTCTCACTCTGTCGCCTA
>NW_007247045.1:474302-483919 GCF_000164805.1 Carlito syrichta | reverse complement strand
AGATGAGGTCTCGCCAAGTTGCCCGGGTGGGTCTCGAACCCGCAGGCTCAGGCCATCCACACACCTCGGCCTCCCAAAGCGCTGGGATGACAGGCTGAGCCACCGAGCCCGGCCAAGACATTTTTAGAGACAGGGCCTCCCACTGTCCAGCCGTGATCACAGCTCATGGCAGCCTCGACCTCCTGGGCTCAGGAGATCCTCCCTCCTCAGCCTCCCGAGTAGCTGGGACGACGGATACCACCACACCCGGCCTGTTTTTTGACTTATTGTAGAGACAAGTCTCACCACGTTGCCCAGGCTGGTCTCAAACTCCTGGGCTCAAGCGGTCCTCCCACCTCGGCCTCCCAAAGTGCTGGAATGACAAGCATGAGCCCCCCGCCTGGCCGCGGACCCTAATTCTGTCCACCTCAGCTCCCCACCCCGCCCCACGTGACACTTCCTCTAGGAAGACCTCCAGTTGGGAAAACCGGGAACAGAGTGGGTCTTTCCCCACCCCCAAGTCCACCCCCAACCGGGGGCAACTTCCTGCCTGTGCTGGACGCTCCGCCCTGGACTCCGACCACAGAGAGCCCACCACGTGGCTCCCCGGCCTGGTGCTGGGACCCCAGCCACTTACCCCAGAGGACTCCCAAGGCGAGGACAGCGAGACCAGTGGCTACCACGCCGAGGGTGACCGCCCGGCAACACGTGGCGTCCGGAGGGGGCACGACCTTGGTGGCCCCAGCAGGCTCCATGGCTCGGAGACACGTCGATGGGGAGCTGGACGCCAGCAGGACGGGGCAGAGACAGGTCAGGGCTGGAGGCCCAGCCTTCTCCTCCCCACCAAGGGCAGGAGACGGTGACCCTGAACCCTGGGCTACCGGCCGGGCCGGGGCCTACGCTGATAGTCCCGGGGAGGAGTGTCCTGCAGCTGCTGTGACAAGTGACCTCACACCCCGTGGCTCAAAGGGCCACAGGTTTTCTTCTCACGGTTCTGGAGGCAGGGAGGACACGGCGGAGGCTGGCCCGTGCGCAGCTCTGACGCTCGCCGTGTCCTCTGTGGCCCTGGACATCACGTGATCATCCTCGGGGCTGCGGGGCGGCCGGCTTCCCCCAGAGGGCGAGGCCCCGGAGAGAATCGGCGGGAGCCACCGCACCTATGTGACCCGGCCTCAGGGTCGCACGCAAACGTGGCACTGACCAGCCCATGCTCCGGGAGAGGGGCCTTTTTATTTATTTATTTATTTTAGCGGCAGGGTCTCACCCTGTGGCCCAGGCTGGAGCGCCGTGGCACCATCACGGCTCGCCGCAGCCTCGACTTCCTGGGCTCAGGCGATCCTCCCGCCTCAGCCTTCCGTGTAATTGGACTATAGGCACCACCGTGCCCAGTTCATTTTTGTTTTTTTTGAGTGGGAGTCTCACTGTGTCGCCTAGACTGGAGTGCAGTGGCCGCTCCCGGCCACCGCAGCCTTGACCTGCTGGGCTCCGTGATCCTTCTGCCTCAGCCTTCCGAGTAGCCGGAATTACAGGCATGCGCTACCACGCCCGGCTGATTTTTTTATTTATTGTGGAGATGAGGTCTCCCCGAGTTACCCAGGCGGGTCTCGAATCCGTGGGCTCAGGCAATTCACTCACCTCAGCCTCCCAAAGGCGCGGGATTACAGGCTGAGCCACCGAGCCTGGCGACCCCACATCTTTAAAATAAAATATAAAACAAAACAAAGTCAAAAAATTCATGCAACTCTTTGGCAATCCTGATGAGTTTTGTAGAGTGTGAGAGTGGAAGTCTTATTGGAGTGGGTTTTCAATAGAATGGGAGAAGGGCAGTTGAGATAATTGACGCAGGCAACTTTTCAGGAGCTTTATTGTAGAAAGGAGCAGAGAAATGGGGTGATAACTGGAGGGGAATATGGGATCAAGAGGGTTTTGTTTTGTTTGTTTTAGAGAGAAGAAATTACACTGGTTGTATTCTTTTAGGAATGGTCCAGTAGAGAGGAGGAAAATAATGATGCAGTAGAAAAGGGAGAATGGGGTACAGCAGGGGGGATGGGATCTAGTAGAGAAGTAGAAATGCTGGCCTCAAGTGAGAGTATACACAGCTTATCCACAGAAACAGGGAGTATACAGGCATAAGTGCAGGTATTAGGTAGGTGATGGGTGGAATTTGTAGAAATTCTCTCTTGATGGTTTCTGTTTTCCATTGCCCCCTTTGCTGTAGGTTCTTAATAATACCACTTGTCAGTTTATTTATTTATTTATTATTTTTTATTTTTTTGAGTTGGAGTCTCACTCTGTCGCCCAGACTGGAGTACAGTGGCCGCTCCTGGCCACTGCAGCCTCGACCTGCTGGGCTCCGGCGATCCTTCCACCTCAGCCTTCCAAGTAGCTGGAACTACAGGCACGCGCTACTACGCCCGACTAATTTTTGATTTATTGTAGAGATGATGTCTCGCCAAGTTGGCCAGGCGGGTCTCGAACCCACAGGCTCAGGCAATCCACTCACCTTAGACTCCCAATTGTGCTGGGATTACAGGCTGAGCCACTGAGCCCGGCTCACTTGTCAGTTTATTATTATTGTTATTACTTTTAGAGACAAGGTCTCACTCTGTTGCTCAGGGTGGAGTACAGTGGCATGATAGTTTTCATTGCTTACTGCAGCCTTGAACTCCTAGGCTCAAGGGATCCTTCTGCATAGCTGGGATTGCAGGCATGCACCACCAGATAACTTTTTAAATTTTTTTATAGAGACCAGGTCTTGCTATGTTTCCCAGGCTAACCTCAAGCCATTCTCCTACCTCAGCCTCCTAAAGTACTAGGATTACAGGTGTGAGCTATTTTGCCCGGCCTCCATTTGTCAGTTTACAGATATGTTTTGTTCTCTGTCAAACTGATAATACAGTAATATATTATTGAATTTTCTAATGCTAAATCATCCTGGGAAAACCATCCCAACTTGATCATTATGTAGTTTTTACAATTTTTTATTTTGAGATAATTGTAGATTCACATGTAGTTGTAAGAAATAACTTAGCAATATCCCTCAGAAGGCTAGAGTGGCCATGAGTGTGCCACTGCACTCCAGCCTGAGTGACAGAGTGAGACTCCAACTCCGAAAAAACAAATAAATAAGGAAATCTCCACATTCATGGTTTTACTTTTTAATTTTTAAGTCATTATTATTATATATTTCCAACTTAACTGTGTTGTAGCTTGTTTCCTGCCCTAAAATATGATCAATTTATGTGAATGTTTCCACTTAACTTGAAAAACTAATCAAGGGGCTTTTTTTTTTTTTTTTTGAGTCAGAGTCTGTCAACCAGACTGGGCTCTACCTGCTGGGCTCAGGCGATCCTTCTGCCTCTGCCTTCCAAGTAGCTGGAACTATAGGCATGCACCACCATGGGGCTTTTAAAAGCCAAGGGGCTTTTAAATTTTTATATCATGGCTATAGACTTGACTGTGTTTCCTCATACTTTTTGCCAATTATTGTTTCTATATTTTGACCCTATGTTAGATGTGTTATATATTTAAATTCTTGGCAAATCAGTCCTGTTATATGTATATTTCTTTTAGTGACTTGTTGCCCTGGGAATTCTTTTTGCCTTAATGTCTATATAGTCCTTTATTCATTATTATACTAGCAAATATTTTCCTGATATATCTTTTTATTTTCTTTTCTTTTTTTGAGTCACAGTCACTCTGTCACCTAGGCTGGAGTACAGTGACATGCTCACAGCCACTGCAGCCTTGACCTGCTGGGTACAGGTGATCCTTCCACCTCAGCCTTCTAAGTATCTGGAACCATAGGCATGAGCCACCACACCTGGCTAATTTTTTTGTTTTATTATATAGACAAAGTCTCGCCATGTTGCTCAGGCTGATCTCAAACCCACGGACTCAGGCAGTCTTCTCGTCTCTATCTTCCGAAGTGCTGGTATTACAGGTGTGAGCCACTGTGCCTGGCTTATCTTTTTCTATCCTTTCTTTTTTTATGTTTTTGTGTTTTAGATATGTTTTATAATTGGATTTTGTTTCCTTTTAAAAAATATCCAGTCTAATAATCCCTGTCTTTTAACTAGGAAGTTTAATTCATTTATTACTATTGTGATTGCTGATATTTTTGGATTTATAGCTATCATTTTACTTTGTTTTCTACTCAGATTTTTCTACTCTTTTTTCTTTCTTTCCTACCTTCTTTTGAGTCATTTTACCTCTTTCCCTATGCTAGTTTGAAAGTTATACATTCTGACTGTAGTCTATAGTTTGTATTCCTAAAATTTTAATGTACATGTTCACAGTGTTTAAAATGAGTTAAGCATCTCTAGCCTCTTCCAGAGTAGCACAAGCACTGTAAAATGCTTTAACCCAATTACCTCCTGGTTTTATATGTTTTTTTCAAATATTTAAAAGTCTAATTGTTAATGAAGTCTTCTCATTCATAGGAAGTATTCTGTTTTTTATGAGAGATGTCTTTATTGTGCTCTCATTTTCTGTGATAGTTTAGATGACTTTAACATTCTAAGGTGAATTGCAAGCCCCAACCAGGGTAGTTGTGTCCTCAGCTTGATTATACTGGTGTTCAGTTTCCTATTTTTGGACCCTGGAGAATTTTCTTTACTTCATTACTCTTTTAAAAGGATGCTTGGGTGATTTTTCCAGTATTTCTGTGCTTCATTCTGAGAGGGTTTTGGTTTATCTACTCTCTGTCATATCCTTGGAGACATAATCTTTTTCTTTTCTCTGCTTTCCTTTTCTGGAAATGGCTCAAGAAACTTCTTGCAATTGACTAGAGTCTTTTAAGCAGGACACATCTGATCTGTCTTGGGTGAGGATCCATTCTTGATCCAGGATCACACAGTACAAACATGGCTGTCAGGGCCCACTTCTGTGGGTAAGACATCATGGTGGGATAGATGGAAGAATGATAGCAAATGATATTGAACACTTATCATGTGGCAAGTTTTGTCCGATTTACTTTTTAAAATTTTGAGTTGGGGTCTCACTCTGTTGCCCAGGCTGGAGTGCAGTGGCGTGATCTTGTCTCATTGCAGCCTTGACCTCCTGGACTCAGGCGATCCTTCTGCCTCAGCCTCCTGAGTAGCTGGGACTCCAGGTGTGTGCGACCATGCCTGGCTAATTTTTTAAACTTTTTTTTGGAAAGACAAGGTTTCATCATGTTGCCTAAGCTGGTCTTGAACTTCTGGGCTCAAGCAATCCTGCCTCAGCCTCCCAAAGTGCTGGGATTACAGGCATGAGCCACTATGTCTGGCCTGTTCTATTTACTTTATGTGTATTAACACATTTAATCCTCACCATAGTCTTATGAGGTAGGTGCTGATATTATCCTCATTTTATAGATTAGAAAACTAAGGCATAGGGAAGATAAGAGACATGCTCAAAGTTCTGCAGCTGGTGAGTGGAGCAGTTAAGATTTAAATCTAGCCAGGCACAGTGGCTCATGCCTGTAATCCCAGCACTTTGGGAGATGGAGGCGAGAGGATTGCCTGGGCTCAGGGGTTCGAGACCAACCTGAGCAACATGGCGTGACCTCATCTCTACAATAAATCGAAAACATTCGCCAGGTGTAGTGGCGCATGCCTGTGGTCCCAGCTACTTGGAAGGCTGAGGCAGAAGGATCACCTCAGCCCAGCTGGTTGAGGCTTTGTGGCTGTGAACAGCATGCCACTGCAGTCCAGCCTGGGTGACAGAGTAAGACTCTGATTCAAAAAAAAAAAAAGATTTAAATCTAAACACTGTCTCTAAAGCTTAATTTCCTAACCACTGTGTTATGTTGCCTCAAGAAAACACTGTGGACTTGGAGTCTGACCTTCTGAGTTCACTTGCCATTTACTTAGCCACTCTCTCCTCCCTATCAGACAAATTATGAGCCTCAGTTTTTTCTATGAAACAAAAACGAGGCTGGGCTTGGTGGCTCAGCCTGTAATTCCAGCACTTTGGGAGGCCGAGACAAATGGATTGCCTGAGCCCATGGGATTGCCTGAGACCAGCCCTGGCAACTTGACGAGACCTCATCTCTACAATAAATAAAAAAAAATTAGCCGGGCACAGTAGCATGTGGCTGTAGTTCTAGCTACTTCGAAGGCTGAGGCGGAAGGATCGCCAGAGCCTAGCAGGTCAATGCTAGGGTCACCGTGAGTGTGCCACTGCACTCCAGCCTGGGTGACAGAGTGAGACTCCAACTAAAAACAAAACAAAACAAAAATGACAGCCCCGTGACTGTACAAAGCAGGTCTTCAGGGACAGAGCATAGCAAAAGCTTCTGGCTATCCCTAACTTTTTGACATGAAGAAGGCAGTTCGACTCTCCCTTGTCTGGCAAGCATATACAGGTGCAGGTGCTTTATATAACTGGCACCTTGGGGAGGGTTGGTTACCAGATGACATCTAATGTAGGGGAATAGTGTTGGACCGAAAGCCCAGAGAATTGGGTTCTAGCCTCAGCTCTTCTACTGAATTGACATGTGAGTGCTACCAGGAGATTTTTTTACTAAGTCAGGAAAAAAATTCCCATTCAGTCAATATTTGAGTATTTACTACATGCTAGGTACTGTGCTAAAAGTTAGAAGATAGTTGTTAACTTTATTGTCTGAGAATTGATTTCAGACTCTCTCTGTGGCAAATAAAAATTCTACCATGGAACCAGTTGAAATACACAGCTTTAGGAAGTAATCAATCATTTGTCCCAAGATGAAGTGAAATACCAACTTTACCACTGTTGGTATGGATCCTGCTGATGGGGGTGACTTTTTAGTTGCTCTGTTCTGCAGTTCTGGGACTCTCTGACCTTGATCACTTAGCCTTCGTATTCCCAATTGTAACATAAGCAGGTAACTCTAGTTGATTTCTAAGCCCCGCCCAGGTCTTCCATTCTCTAATCATGACTGTATGAAATATGATCTGTTTGTTTGGAACTCAGATTTCTTTACCCTAAATCATATTTGGGAAGTCTTAGGGCTGGGATGTTAAAGTAAATGGCTTAAGTACTGTTATTTCTCTTACTAAACCTACAGCAGACATTGCTAATCAATCTCAGCACTTCTTCCTGCTGAGCCTAAACCCTGTTAATCCTGACTGGGACTTTGCCAGGACCCAACTCCTCATTTTATCTTTTGTCAGAGCATGGCCAGTGCAGCAAGGGAATTGGTTATCCAGCGACTGAGTCTGGTGAGGAGTCTGTGCGAGAGCGAGGAGCAGAGGTTACTGGAACAGGTGCATGGTGAAGAGGAGCGGGCCCACCAGAGTATCCTGACACAGCGGGTGCACTGGGCGGAGGCGCTGCAGAAGCTTGACGTCATCCGCACCAGCCTGGTGGGCATGCTCACCCATCTGGATGACCTACAGCTGATTGTAAGTCAGGCAAGGGTGAGGGTATGACCAGTTGGCCAAGCTCCCCAAAGGTTTCCAAACATCAAGAATGTTTGTTGGAGGTGGATGGAGATGAGAATTTGGAGTAGGGATGAATAACATACATTTTTTGCTTGACCAAACTTTAGCCAGGTTTCTGAACATTTTCCTATGTTCCTCTGTGCACTTCCTTGTAAAATCCAGCTTTAGCAAAAGAACCCTACCAGTCAGTTTAGCCAGAAATCCCCATCCTTGATATCTGATCATTCTCTATATCTGATCAGTTTCTTCATCCTGCACCATCCCCCGGGTAATGTCTGATCACTGTGGCATGTCTTCAGCAAGAATCCTGTTAGGTTGGTTTTGCCAGAATCCCCCTTACTGATGTTTCCTCTTAGTAATTTTCCATCCATTGACCCTCCACACTGCTCCTTGGCTATAAATTTCCACCTGTTCATGCTGTATTTAGAGTTGAGTGCAGTCTCTCTCCCACTGCAAGACCCCACTGCAGTGGAGCTTATACCTATTGCAATGGCATTGAGTAAAATTTTTCTCACGGTGCTTTAACAAATATCATTGAGGCTGGGCACAGTGGCTCACGCCTGTAATTCCAGCACTTTGGGAGGCCAAGGTGGGAAAATTGCTTGAGCCCAGGAGTTCAAGACCAGCCTGGGCAACATAACAAGACCTTGTCTCTATGAAAAAAAAGTCAAATAATTACTGGGCATGATGGCACACACCTGTAGTCCTGGCTACTCAGGAAGCTGAGGCAGGAGGATTGCTTGAGCCCAGGAGTTCAAGGCTGCAGTTACCTGTGATCGTGCCACTGCACTCCAGCCTGGGCAATAAAGTGAGACCCTGACTCAAACTACAATAACAACAAAAACACATATCAGCCGGGCTCGGTGGCTCAGCCTGTAATCCCGCGCCTTTGGGAGGCTGAGGTGAGTGGATTGCCTGAGCCCGCGGGTTCGAGACCTGCCTGGGCAGCGAGACCTCATCTCTACAATAAATCAAAAAAAAAAAAAAAAATCAGCCGGGCGTGGTAGTGCATGCCTGTAATTCCAGCTACTTGGAAGGCTGAGGCGGAAGGATCCCTGGAGCCCAGTAGGCGAGGTTGCGGTGGCCGGGAGCGGCCACTGCACTCCAGTCTGGGCGACAGAGTGAGACTCCTACTCAAAAAAAAAAGAAAGAGACAAATACATAAAATGACAATTAGGTATGGAACGATATGTACTATGGTAGAGGAAGTCACTCAGAACTAGGGACCTGACAATCCAGGCTGGGGGAAGGAGGACTCAGGGAAGACTTTCTGACTAAAGTGACTTAGAGGCTGATGCCTGATAAGAAGAGTATCAGTGTTTTTTTTTTTGTTTTTTAAACAGGATTTATTGAGAGGACAGAAAAGCTCCCACAGTGGGAGGGGACCTGAGGGGGTTGCCCGAGTAGCAGTGTTAAAGGAAGTGAGGAGGTGGAGAGAGTTCAAAAGCACACAGAGAAAACACTGCTTGGCAGAGCTGACAAGGCCCCATGTGAAAATACAGAGCTCATTCATAATTCTCCCGCCAAGAGTTACCATGATTAATATTTGGTACATAGCCTCTCAGAGTATTTCACATAGATCTTCAAATGCCTCCAGTTTTGAGGGTACATCGTGGCATCTGAGTAAAAATGTCAAGCAGAGGAAGGAGAATGTAGAACACCTAAGCTGTTTCGCTGCATTTTCAAGTAGGGCAGTTTCCATGACTGGCCTAGATTGTGCATTCATTTAGTCACATAGCTCCCATGTCCTGGGCACATCCTGAGACACTGAGACAGTTCCAGACACTGAGACAGTTACAACAGAAGATTCACAAGAAGCCATAGTCATCTAGGAGCTGACAGTCTTTGTGGGGGATGCTGTTGGGTAAACAGGTGATAATCCTACAGTGGAGTTGACAGGAACCTAAGATGCCATAGCACACGGGGATATAATATTCATTCTGAGCATGTGTTGTGGTGTATGTGTGTGTAGGGGGTGTGTGTGTGTGTGTGTGTGTGTGTGTGTGTGTGTGAAGTACAACCCAGAAAGCTTTGTGCTTGAAGGAGTAAAAGTTTTTATTCTTTTTTATTTTTTTTGAGTTGGAGTCTCAATCTGTCTCCCAGGCTGGAGTACAGTGGCATGCTCACGGCCACCCCAGCGTCAACCTGCTGGGTTCGGGTGATCCTTCCACCTCAACCTTCCAGGTAGCCGGAACTACAGGTGCACACTACCTTTTTTTTTTTTTTTTTTTG
>NW_007247045.1:472894-474282 GCF_000164805.1 Carlito syrichta | reverse complement strand
TTTTTTTTTGAGTTGGAGTCTCACTTTGTTGCCAAGGATGGAGTGCAGTGGCACGCTGACGGGCACCACAACCTCGACCTGCTGGGCTCAGGTGACCCTTCCACCTCAGCCTTCCAAGTAGGTGGAACTACAGGTATGTGCCACTACACCTGGCTAATTTTTTTAGTTATTGTAGAGACATGGTCTCACCACGTTGCTCAGGCTGGTCTCAAACTCCTGAGTCAGGCAATCCTTTCGCCTCCACCTCCCAAAGTACTGGGATTCAAGGTGTGAGCCACCGTGCCCAGTGTAAAAGTTTTTATTCTAGAGTCTGTGTCCACATAGAGCCCTGTGTTAAATATGTTTAAATACTGACTACCTGCTAGTTTTCTGGTGCCAAGCCTGATTTTGTTTTCTTTTCTCACAGCAGAAGGAGCAGGAGATTTTTGAGAGGTGAGTGTGGCCCCTATGATTTGCTTGGGCAGTTGTGAAGATGCTTAGGCCTCTACTCAGTCCACTGCATTAGAGACTTGCCATGGGCTTTCTTAAACATTATTGTATCTTAAAAGGTTGTCACCCTGTTGGAAGACTTTATCCCCTCCATCTACAAATGAGAATATTGAGACTCAGAACGGGAAGAGACCTGCCTAGCCTGGAGCCTGGGCTTGGGCCGTCCTGCTACCTGTCCCAATACTATCCCTTCTGCCTCACTCATCCTTTCTCTTATGAAAGTCTTTGAAACTTAAGTGCATTTCCACTCAAATTTTGCATTTTAATTATTCAGTTGTAAAATAATTCACCAGGTCCTATCTGGGTTCTGAAAGACTTGAGAGCCAAGGACCTGAAGAAGTGGCCCAAGAGGACATACGTTGCCAGGCAAAGCAATGAACTCTTCACACCTTTTGTGCAGGATTTTAGAACTATACTTTAGGGACCACAGTCTATTCTTCTTCTTCTTCTTATTATTACTATTTTGAATCAGAGTCTCACTCTGTCACCCAGGCTGGAGGGTAGTGGCACCATCATGGCTACTGCAGCCTCGACCTGCTGGGCTCAGGCGATCCTTCTGCCTCAGCCTTCTCAATAGCTTGGACTACAGACACCCACCACCATACCCAGCTAATTTTTAAAAAATTTATTGTACTGCCGGGCTCGGTGGCTCATCCTGTAATCCCACGCCTTTGGGAGGCTGAGGTGAGTGGATTGCCTGAGCCCGCGGGTTCGAGACCCGCCTGGGCAGCGAGACCTCATCTCTACAATAAATCAAAAAATCAGCCAGGCAGGGTAGCGCATGCCTGTAATTCCAGCTATTCGGAAGGCTGAGGTGGAAGGATCATGGAACCCAGCAGGTCGAGGTTGAGGTGGCTGGGAGCGGCCACTGCACTCCAGTCTGGGTGACAGAGTGAGAC
>NW_007247045.1:459582-472838 GCF_000164805.1 Carlito syrichta | reverse complement strand
GAGGTCTCGCCAAGTTGCCCAGGCGGGTTTCGAACCTGCGGGCTCAGGCAATCCACTCACAAAATTTTTTTTTAAAACATTGATGGGTTCGTTTTATACCTGTTGTTTTATAGCCTGTTCAGCTTTCTTGGGTAACTCCCATGTGCATTTAAATTGACCTCACTTTTTTGGAAGTCTGTGAAGTGTTGCAGAGCATGAATGTACCACGTTTGTCTTACTGTCTCCTAATACATGCTTGGTTTGTTCCCACTTCTCCCTCCTTAAAATCTTTCCACACTTCTCTTTTTCTTCACCATCTTCCTTTAGTGCAGTCTGTCCTCGACATCAAGCCAATTTGATTTTTGAAAAAAATTTTGATTTTAGTTTTTTTATTTTGAAATATTTCAAACCTACAGAGAAGTTGCAAAAGTCATATAATGAGCTTTACCTAAACTACTAATTGTTAACATTTTGCCATATTTCTCCTTGCTCTGTCTTTCTACCTATTTTGTGTATCTATAAAACATTTTTGGCTGAACATGGTAGCTAATGCCTGTAATCCCAGCACTTTGGGAAGCTGAGGTGGGAGGACTGCTTGAGCCCAGGAGTTTGAGACCAGCCAGGGCAACATAGCAAGACCTCGTCTTTACAAAAAATAAAAAAATTAGCCAGGCATGGTGGCACACACCCATAGTCCCAGCTGCTTGGGAGGCTGAGGCGAGGATTGTCTGAGCCCTGGAAGTGTGGTGATATGTGATCGTGCCACCACACTCCAGCCTGACTCAAAACAAAAAACAACAAACAAACAAAAACATATTTTTCTGGCCTATTTGAGGGTAAGTTGCAGAAAGCATGAACCCTAAATACTTCAGCAGGTATCTTCCTTTTTTTATTTTTAATTTTTTTATTTTAAAGATGTGGGGCACAGTTCAGCATTAGGTATACAAATGTTCATTATGCAGGTACCCTTGTTGTGTGCTCCCTTCCCCCGGCAGATTCCCACTACTGCCAATCCTGCCCCCGCCCTCCCCTGGCAGTTTCCCTCTACTGCCACTCCTTTTCTTAGAGTATTACGATAGTTATTCAAGGTCCACTTATAAGTGAGAACATGTGGTACTCTGTTCTTTGTTTCTGTGATAGGTCACTCAGTATTATAGATGCTAAGTCTATCCAGGTTGCTGTGAAGTTCATAATTTTGTCCTTCTTTATGGCTGCATAATATTCCATCATGCATATGTACCACATTTTTTGTTTTGTTTGTTTTTACTTTTAATTTTTTTATTTTAAAGATGTGTAGTACAATTCAGGGTTAGGGATACAAATGTTCATTATGCAGGTACCCTTGTTGATGAGGTATGTCCCCCCCATCCCAGCAGATTCCCACTACTGCCAATCCCACATCCCCCCTGCTCACTCCAGCAGTTTCCCACTACTGCCAATCTTTTTCTTATAGTATTATGATAATTTTTCAAGGTCTGCTTATGAGTAAGAACATGTGATACTCAGTTCTTTGTTTCTGTGAGAGATCACTCAGTATTACAGACTATAAGTCCATCCAGGTTGCTGTGAAGTTCATGATTTTGTCCTTCTTTATGGCTGCGTAATATTCCATCATGTATATGTACCACGTTTTTTTAATCCAGTCATCTTTCAATGGGCAGCACGGTTGGTTCCATGTTCTTGGTATTGTGAACAGTGCTACAATAAACATATGTGTGCAGGTATCTTTTTCATAGAGTGATTTGAGTTCCTCCGGGTATATTCCCAGGAGGGGGATTGCAGGATCAATTTTTAGATCTTTTAGGAATTGCCAACACTGTTTTCCACAGAGGCTATACTAGTTTACACTCCCACCGACACTGTAGAAGTGTTCCCTTTGGACCGGGCATGGTGGCTCACCATGTAATCCCAGCACTTTGGGAGGCTGAGGCAAGAGGATTGCCTGAGCCCAGGGGTTCGAGACTAGCTTGGGCAACTTGGTGAGACCTTGTCTCTACAATAAATCACAAATACTAGCTGAGCATGGTGGTGTGCATCTGTAGTTCCAGCTATTTGGAAGGTTAAGGTGGAAGGATTGCCTAAGCCCAGCAGGTCGAGGCTGTGGTGACCATGAGCGTGCTACTGCACTCCATTCAGCCTGGGTGACAAGAGACTCCAACTTAACTAAAAAGAAAGAAAGAAATGTTCCCTTTTCGCCACATCCTCTTCAGCCTCTATTGTTTTTAGAGTTATTGATGATGATCATCCTGACTGGAGTTAGGTGGTATCTCAGTGTATTCTTTGATGACTAGTGAGGCTGAGCATTTTTTCATGTTATCTGTTGACTGCCCATGTATCTTCTTTTGAAAAGTGTCTATTCATATCTTTTGCCCACTTTGTAATGGGGTAGTTTGTTTTTTTTCTTTTCAACATGTTTGAGCTCCTTGTAGATCCTAGATGTTAGGCCTTTGTCAGACATATAGTTGGTAAATATTTTTTCCCAGTCTGTGGGCTGTCACCCCGCTCCCTTGATGGTTTCTTTCACCTTGCAGAAGCTTATTAGTTTGATGAGGTCCCACTTGTCTATCTTATCTCTTATGGCATGGACACTTGGGGTTTGATCAGGATTTTGTTGCCAGTTATAATTTCCGTAGTAGTGGCTCCTGCATTTTCTAAGGATCTTTTAGTTTGAGGTTTTATGTTTAGGTCTTTGATCCATTTAGAGTTGATTTTTGTGTGTGGTGATAGGGAGGGGTCTTATTTTATTCTTCTGCATGAGGTCAGCCAGTTTTCCCAGCATCATTTATTGAATAGGTTCTCCTTACCCCAGTGGTTGGTGGTGGAGGCTTTGTAGAAAATGAGTTGGTTGAGAAATTGAGAATCCAGAAGTTTTGCTTCTGGAATCTCTATCCTGTTCCATATGCCTGTTATTGTACCAATACCAGGTTGTTTTGATTATTGTAGCTTTATAATAAAGCTTAAAGTCTGGGAGTGTGATATCTCCCACTTTGTGTGTGTGTGTGTGCTGAGGATTGTTTTGGCTGTTCATGGTCATTTATGTTTCCATATGATATGTTTCTGTATTGCTGTTTCCAGGTCTGAGAAGAATGCTGCTGGTAAATTAATGGATATTGCATTAAATCTGTAGATTGCCTTGGGTAGAATGAATATCTTAACAATGTTGATTCTTCCAATCCATGAGCATGGAATATTTTTCCATTTGTTTACATCATTTTTAAAAATTTATTTGAGCAGTGTTTTGTAGTTTTCATTGTAAGGGTCTTTCATGTCTCTGGTTAGGAAAATGCCAAGGTATTTTTTGTGTGTGTGTGGCTATTGTGAATGGGATTGTGCTTTTTATTTGGGTTTCTGTTTGTTTGTTGGTGTATAGAAATGAAACTGCCTTTTGCACATTTATTTTATACTCTGAGACTCTGCCAAAGTTCTTTATCAGTGCAAGGAGGTTTTTGACAGATTCTCTTGGGATTTCGAGGTATAGAATCATGTCGTCTGCAAAGGATAACTTGACTTCCTCTTTTCCTATTTGGATATCCCTGATCTCTGTCTCTTGTCTGATTGCTCTAGTTAGAGCTTCCAAAACTATGTTGAAAAGTAGGGGTGAGGCCAGGCTCAGTGGCTCAGCCTGTAATCCCGCACTTTGGGAGGCCGACGTGAGTGAACTGACTGAGTCCGCAGGTTTGAGACCTGCTAGGGCAACTTGGCAAGACCTCATCTCTACAATAAATCAAAAAAATTAGCTGGGCGTGGTAGCACACACCTGTAGTTCCAGCTACTTGGAAGGCTGAGGCGGAAGGATCGCTGGAACCCAGCAGGTTGAGGCTGCGGTGGCCGGGAGCGGCCACTGCACTCCAGTCTGGGCGACAGAGTGAGACTCCAACTCAAAAAAAAAAAAAAAAAAGAAAAGAAAAAGAAAAAGAAGAAGAGGGGTGAGAGTGGGCATCCTTGTCTTGTTCCAGTTTTCAGGGAAATGGTGCCAATTTCTGTCTGTTTAGCAGTACAGCAGGTATCTTCTAAGAAGAAAGACATTTTCATACATAGTCCAGTATAAAATTCAGGAAATTTAATGTTGAATAATGTTATTACCTAATATATAGTCCATATTCAAATGTTGCAAATGTTATCATATGTGTAATTTTTTTTTTTGAGTCCGAGTATCACTCTGTTGCCCAGGCTGGAGTGCAGTGGCATGCTCACAGCCACCGCAGCCTTGACTTGCTGGGCTCCAGCAATCCTTCTGCTTCAGCCTCCCAAGTAGCTGGGACTACAGAAACTTGCCACCACGCCTGGCTAATTTTTTGATTTTTTTTTTTGTAGAGACCAGTTCTAAGCAAGTTGCCCAGGCTGGTCTGGAACCCCTGGGCTCAGGCAGTCCTCTCTCCACACCCTCCCAAAGTGCTGAGATTACAGGCATGAGCCACTATATCCGGCTGTGCAAATGTTTTTAGCAGTCTTGTTTTGCTTTCCTCTGACTGATCTAGTCTCTTTTCATCTGGAATTGTTTCTTAGCTTTGCTTCTTTTTTTTCTGCATTTTTATTTTTATTTTTTATTTATTTTTTGAGTTGGAGTCTCACTCCGTTATCCAGACTGGAGTGCAGTGGCATGCTCCCGGCCACTGCAGCCTCGACCTGCTGGGCTCTGGCGATCCTTCTACCTCAGCCTTCCAAGTAGTGGGAATTACAGGCACATGTTACCATGCCCGGCTAATTTTTTTGATTTATTGTAGAGATGCGGTCTCGCCAAGTTGCCTGGGTGGGTCCTGAACCCGTGGGCTCCGGCAATCCACTTGCCTTGTCCTCCCAAAGTGCTGGAATTACAGACTGAGCCACTGAGCCTGGCCTTTTCCTACATTTTTAAAGAGATTGCCAGGTGCAATGACTCATGCCTGTAATCCCAGCATTTTGGGAGATGGAGGTGAGAGGTATTGCCTAAACCCAGGGTTTGAGACTAGCCTGGGCAACTTGGTGAGACCTCATCTCTACAATAAAAAAAAAAAATTGCCAGGCACGGTGGCTCACGCCTATAAGCCCAGCACTTTGGGAGGTAGAGGCAACATGGTGAGACCTCATCTCTATAATAAATCAAAAAATTAGCTGGGCATGGTGGCATATGCCTGCATTTCCAGCTACTTGGAAGGCTGAGGCAGACGTATCGCCTGAGCCCAGCAAATCGAAGCTGTGGTGGCCGTGAGTGTGCCTCTGTACTCCAGCCTGGGGGACAGTGAGACTCCAACTCAAATAAATAAATAAATAAATAAATAAACAGTCTAAACCAGTTTTCACAATATCCCTCAATTTGGCTCTATCTGATGTTACCTCATGATTAGACTCAGGCATGCATTTTTGGCAGGGATACCTCATGAGTGATGTGTCCTCGGTTAATTATATCTGGGAGCACTTGATGTCACTGTCGCATTATCAGGAATGTTAATTTTGAGCACTTGGATAAGGTTCAGCCTGTCAGATTTTTTCATTATAAAGTTGTACTTTTATAATTAATAAATCTATGAGGAAATACTCTCTGTATATACCCTGTGCTCTTTACCCAACAGTTTTGGCATCCGTTGATAATTCTTGCCTGAATTTGCTTGTTTATTCATTCGCTTATTTAATATTAATGCAGACTCATGGATTCTGACTTTATTAATTGCATTATAATCCATTACCACCATTAATAATTTTGATGTTCACAAGTGAGCTATGATCACACAACTGCACTCCAGCCTGGGCACTGCCTCGGTGACAGAACAAGACCCTGTCTCTAAAAGACAGAACAAAAACAAAAACTTTTGGTATAGACTGAGAAGTAGTGATTATCCTGTTTGACAGGAGAGAACAGAGATTTAGGGAATGCACTCAGTGAAAAAGAAGAGTTGGATTCAAGTCCTACCTCCATGCAAAAATAGAACCAACCCACGGTGGAGGCACCACTCAGCAGAACTTTTTCCTCGACCTGAAGTGAAATCTCAAAGGAGTACAGGGCAAAGTGGTGATGTGCCATAGAGCTTTGCAGGCCTCTGATTGAGTTCTGAGGAAGAACCTTTACATGGCCTCCAATTCTGAAGATGGCTTTGGGAACAGGCAGGAGCTCTGAGTGCACTCTTTCTCCCCAGATCTATCTCATGGCTCTGCCCATAAATGGTGATGAGAAGAGGGTGGGGCATGTGCCCAGATGGATATGAGCTTTTTGTAATACTGTCACTGACTGTCCTGGCTTGAGAGCAATGAGGTGAACGGAGCCTTAGAAATGCTGAGAGCAGGCTCTATGACAAAGGCTCTTTGTGGTCAGGACAAGAGAGGGTCTGTTGCCATCCTCTCAAAGCACAGAGGCTTGCTCTGGAGAAGTCCCAGTCAACAGGTGGGGAGGAAAGAGGAGCTGATGGCAGCAGAGCTAAGCTGTCATCCCATCTTAGGCAAACCTGAGACCAAAGGTAGACAGAGCGAGTCTTCAGAGAACCGCTTGGGCTAGCTGGCACTTGGTACAGAAGACAGAACTCACGGCCCCAAAGGGGTGAAAGTGAAATAGGACTCAAGTACGGCAGGTACCCGCTGGATTCAGAATGCTCAGTCTGTGCAGCAGAATCTGTTGCTAGTCAGGCTAAAACTGAGCCTAGCCACAGACCGGAGCCAACAAAGGCACTTTTCAGATGAATGAGTTTCCAGCTCGAAGAGGATGTGACAACTTCTGAACACAGTAGGGGGGGAACCCCAAAAAAACCCAGAACTTATCTTTGTTGTTGTTGTTGTTGAGTTGGAGTCTCACTCTTTCACCCAGACTGGAGTGCAGTGGCCGCTCCCGGTCACCGCAGACTCGACCTACTGGGCTCTGGCGATCCTTCCGCCTCAGCCTTCCAACAGGCGCGCGCTACCACACCCGGCTAATTTTTTTGATTTATTGTAGAGATGAGGTCTTGCCAAGTTGCCCAGGCGGGTCTCGAACCCGCGGGCTCCGGCAATTCACTCACCTCAGTCTCCCAAAGCGCGGGATTACAGGTTGAGCCACCGAGCCCGGCTTATTTTTTTAATGGTATATTTAAGCTTCAGTCACCTTCAACTTTCTCCATTTGATGCAGTACACCTGTTGAGACACTTTTGCCACTGCTCAAAAGAGTTTCTGAACTCGTCACTTTTGATGCCTTAAAGTGCTCCTGCCATTTTTTGCTTCACCTCTTCCACATCAGCAAAATGTTTCCCTTTGAGGATTTTTTTCCTCCAGGAAAACAAAAAGCTGCTGCTCAGGGTGAGATCAGGTGAATAGGGAGGGTGGGGTATGAGGCTTATGCTGAATACTCAGCGTGGTGTGGGCAGGTGTGGAGTTGTCATAGTGGAAGAACCAGTCACTTGTTTGCAACAACATGGGACATTTCTTCTGCAAATTGTGAGGGAACTTTCTCAAAACTTCCAGACAAAAACTTTGGTCGACTGTTTGATCCAGAGGAGCAAATTCTGAGTGTTCTACAAGGGGTCCACCCTCCAAAAGATAATTCTGGTTTTTTTGGGGGGGTTCCTCATACTTTGAGAGCATACACCTTCAGCCTAAGGGTACAAAGAACTACAGACAAATCTTGAACTCTACAGTAGTAGTATGGACTCAGCAATTCTCAAACAACATTGTATGTATTGTCGGATTGGGCAAATAAATACTGATGTTGGGAGCCAGAGTTCTCATTGTAGAAAAAATACACAAATGTAGAATGGGGGAGGGCAAAGGAAGAATCCCATGGTGTCAGATTGGAATTAGAAGTTATGATAAAAACTCACGCATAAAAAAGCTACATATATACACTTTCTAGTTCTGTCTGTTGTTCACTGAGAAGACCTGGAAGCAATGGCATAATGCCCAGACTTAATGACTTAATGCCCAGATCTTAGTTTCTAAATATTGTTCTCCACTAAAAAGAGCAGACCGGGCACAGTAGCTAACTTTGGGAGGTAGAGGTGAGAGGATTGCCTAAGCCCAGGGTTTGAGACCAGCCTGGGCAACTTGGTAAGACTTCGTCCCTACAATAAATAAAAAAATTAGCCAGGTGTGATAGCTCATGCCTGTAATCCCAGCACTTTGGGAGGCAGAGGCGAGAAGATTGCCTGAGTCCAGGGGTTCGAGACCAGCCTAGGCAACTTGGTGAGACCTTGTTTCTATAGTTAATCAAAAAATTAGCCAGGCATGGTGGTGCATACCTGTAGTTCCAGCTGTTTGGAAGGCTGAGGCAGAAGGATCAATTGAGCCCAGCAGGTCAAGGCTATAATGGTGGCCATGAGTGTGCTACTGCACTCAAGCCTGGATGACAGAGTGAGATTCAGACTCAAAAAAAAGAACAAGACTCCTGGGGAAAGAGCTGATTCCAGAGCTGGGGCAGGAAAAGAACAAATCGAGCCTGGGATATCTTCTTGTGCCAGAGGACAAGGAAGTGCTCAAAAAGGAAATGGGATCCAGCCTGAAGGGCTCCTACTGGCCAAATCTAGGACTCATGTGACCCTTCTGCCTTAGCCTTTTGAGGTGTGTGCCTGACCTGTAGCAAAGTTTAAGGGTGACTCAGTTTAGAAAAGCGCAAGCTCAGGACAATTTTCCCCTCCTAGGCATCTTACCAAATTACTTCTCCAGCAAAACCCATGCCCCATTGTGAGCTGAGGAGTTTTGGGGAGTCAGGTGCTATAACTAATTTGTGGTTGGAATGATGACTGATTATCCCTTCCTGTGTGACACCTTAGGGGCATTTACATTTGTTTTTGTTTTTGTTTTTGAGTCGGAGTCTCACTCTGTTGCCCAGGCTGAAATGCAGTGGCACACTCACAGCCACCGCATCCTTGACCTGCAGAGCTCAGGCAATTCTTCTGCCTCAACTTCCCAAGTAGGTGGGACTACAGACACTTGCCACCACGCCCAGCTAATTTTTAAATTTTTTAAAAAATTTATTTATTTTTTGTAGCAATGAGGTCTCTTCAAGTTGCCCAGGCTGGTCTTGAACCCCTGGACTCAGGCAATCCAATCCTATTGCCTCAGTCTCCGAAAGTGCTGAGATTACAGGCTTGAGCCACCGTGCCTGGCCTGGCATTTGTATTTTAAGAGCAGGAGAGTGGCTGTAATTTCTGACCAAACCAAGAAAAACATTACTGCTACGGCAGGTTTGGGAAGGAGTGAGATGTTTTCTGGCAAGACAGTGGGTTGGAAAGACTACCGTGCAGGGGTTCCAGAGGTCCAGGTTCTGGTCCCAGTTCTGCTGTTAACTTACTGAAGGACACTGGCAAGTCACTTGCCCTTCTGAGCACACCGTGTCCAATTTCTAATACTGATACCAAGTATGCACCTCCCTGTAAATTGTCTGCCTGCTTTGCTAGAATTAAGGTTACTGGGGGACACAGGAGAAATGCCTACTTTCCTGTTTGGCTCAAGCCCCCTTTAGGGGCCCCTGTATACGACCTTGCTGCCAATCTTGGTGTCACCCTGGAGGGAGAAAGATTTTACTTTTGTCCCTCCTCTCTCACCCTATATTGATCCATTTACATTTCCAGAACCTTCCTGAATCTCTGTCTCTGTTTTTTTTTTTTCCCCCTGCATAAGGACTGAAGAAGCAGAGGGCATCTTGGATCCCCAGGAGTCAGGAAAGTTAAACTTTAATGAGAAGTGCACTTGGAGCCCACTACTGACCCAACTCTGGGCAACGGCAGTTCTTGGGTCCCTCCCAGGTTAGGAGCTGCTAGAGCCCAGCACCATGAGGACAACTGGGCTTCTGTCTGTTTGTCTGTCCATCCAGGGTTGCTCCTGGGTCATATGGGGGACTGGTACTTCTGGGATGGTATCTTAAGCAATCAGTAATGCTGGCTGCAGGCTAGTCAGTGGGACTGAGGCTCCAGACAGACCTGGGGCAGCCGGATCAAGTCCTTCTGGTTCCTGACCAACCTGTTCTGTAGTTGGGTCTAGGATGAATCCTTGTTCCTATAAATCATGTCCTCCTTACATCCTGCCCTTTTGGGACAGCTCAGTATTTATTATTAGAGACCTCAGGTTTCTCTTTAAAAAGATATAATTGATGGCCAGTTGAAGAGCATCTAGACTGAGAAACCACCTGGATTTGGCTCACTTATTCACTTAACAAACGTTGACTCAGGCTGACTGTGGGTTCAGCCCTGTGTTGCATGCTAGGGCTACAGAAGTGTACTTGACAGGGTCTTCTGCCACCAGGAATTCCCACTTAGCATGGGGATTCTCAAAGCAGGCTTCACCCAAGTGGAATGGAAGCTTCCATACTGCAGTGGTCATCTTTGCACAATTCATGGAACAGTTAGGTTAACAGATTGATTTTTTTTGTTGTTCTATGTCAACCCTTCTTCTACATAGTATCCTTAAAGTTTTGATACAAGCTATGGCTTGTCTACTCTAGATTCTGGTATCAGATGGTACCTGATATACCAGCAGTCTATTTAGTTATTTTCTGGAAACTGTATATCTCATGCTTCCTAGCTTCCAGGGGCTCTGTCCTTAGGACATATCTGATCCGGAGGTCACAGATACGACCAAGTAGGAAGCAGTATGATCAGCACTAGAAATAGGAACAAAATACTGGGTCTTCATCTTGACCTTGCCACCAACTGTATGTAACCTTGGGCATCTCGCTTTTCTCTGGGCCTCATTTCTATCAGGGCTTCCAGATGAGAGTCTTAGACTAATAACTACTGTTATCATGGCTACAGTTCACAGAGCACTTATATGCTAAGCACGTTACACATTTCATTCTCATGACCACCCTGTATAAGGCCTATTTTGATCCCCATTTTACAGATGAGGAAACAGAGGCTAAGAGAGAAATGGTTTGTCTGAGGTCACACTGCAGAGAGTGGCGAGGAAGCCCTTTGCTACCTGACAGGGCCAGGTTAGGGCTGGGGTGGGCCCTGGGCAACTCTGAGAATTCTTTCTGGCAGGCACAGAAGACATACGAATTGATAAGAAGACCGTCAGCCCCTTCCTGCAGTTGTCAGACGATCTAAGGACCCTGACCTTCAGCACCAAGAAGTCCAAGACCTGTGCAGATGGTCCAGAGCGCTTTGACCACTGGCCCAATGCCTTGGCTGCCGCCTCCTTTCAGGCCGGGCTCCACGCCTGGATGATAGATGTCCAGAACAGTTGTGCCTATAAGGTGGGCGTGGCCTCAGGTCAGCTGCCCCGGAAGGGTTCTGGCAGTGACTGCCGTCTGGGCCATAACGCTTTCTCCTGGGTCTTCTCCCGCTATGATCAGGAGTTCCGTTTCTCACATAATGGGCAGCATGAGCCTCTGGGGTTGCTGCGGGGCCCAGCCCGGCTGGGTGTGCTGCTGGACTTGCAGGCACAGGAGCTGCTCTTTTATGAGCCAGCCTCAGGCACAGTGCTCTACACCTACCATGGGTCCTTCCCTGGGCCCCTCTTTCCAGTCTTTGCTGTGGCTGACCAGACCATCTCTATTGTCCACTGACCTCCGGGTCCACCTCCCCACCACCCTTTCAAGCCACATTTTTACTCAGTGTTCTTCTCCCAAAGGTTGTGTGTAGTGTTTCTAAGGGAATCAGGGCTCACACCCAGAGGGCAGCTTTAGGAGGGGTGGGGATCTGTTTCAGATCTGAGTACAACCTTTACATGCAGGAACTTTGGGGAATGTGTTTCTCCTTAGGCCTTAGTCTTCCAAATCCACTAGGCATCTGCCCCTCCGAGAGTGTCTTGTTCACCATTTTATCTCTGGTATCCAGCATGGTGCCTGGCATAGTAAGTATGCAATAAATATTTGATAGGTGAGTGGATGGATGGATGGATGGATGGATGGTGGGTGAATAGGTGGGTGAATGGGCAGATGAGTGGATGGACAGGTGACTAGGTAGATGTTGAGTACATAGGTAGATGTTGCAGTCTCTGCAGCAGCTCAGCCTTTTGGTCCCCTGCCCCCAACTTTGTGTATGTGGAAGTGGTTCTCCAGCAGAGAAGCCTGTGGCTGAAGCTTCTTCATCCCTTCAATTCAGTGCTTCTCAATCTTCTTCATGACATGAAACATAGAGAAAATACTTCTTCTAGCACACAAGAATAACCTGAAAGGCTGCTCCTGGCCAGAGGACTCTGGTCTGGGGGACTGTGTCCTTCCCCCAGATCCTGCCTAGGCCCGCAGAAGACAAAGATCATGTCTCCAGGTAACTTGAGTATAACATAGCCATCAGCATCTGTCTCAGACCTGGCAGCTGAGCTCCATCCAGCCTATGCCCATTGGTGACAGCAGAGATGACCCTTTTTCCCTGCTGCAGCTGAAGACTTCTCCCACTGGATGGCCTCTTCTGACATAAAGTACAGACCTGGGGTGAGGGCTTCAAGCCAGAAAGAGCTGAGGGAGCAATAGGACCAGCCTCAGGGCACGTGGACATTATTAAAGGTCTTAAAAGTTTCAAAGATTTCTTCCATATTCTTTGCTGGTGACTGAGTATATATGGGTATATACTATATGTTGATCCCAGTCTTCCTTACTCTCATTTGCATTTGCTGAGTGGGTGGCAGCTGAACATAGCAGAAAGAGCCTGGAGACATTGCTGGGACCAAACACAAGTCCAAGTTTTCCTCCATTGAGAGTGTGAACCCTAACAGAGTGGTCTTCAAGTTTTTGACCAGGAACATTTCTTCTTACCTAAGACTTGAGGCTCCTGGGTCCCGGAGGGTGACAGCCAGAGCCCTTCCTGCTTGCCTTGGGAGCCACAGAGCAGTTTGAAAACTGCTATTTAGTCGGCAAAGATCACAAAGTAAGGTTGGCTGGGGTCGGTGGGCAATGAGTCAAACAGTTCAAGATTCAGGAACAGCCACCACTCAGCCTCAGCCCTGTGTGGCCATGCAGGAATGCAGACCCAGAATGACCAGGGAGTTGGAGAAAAGCTGGAAAATCCCGATTTTTTTGGTGACGTCTCTTGATTTTAAAATTTACTTGAAACACTGGGCAGATCAAATCTAGTCCACAGACCTATTGGCAACTTATTTGGTTGAGATCATCTCTGAGGTCCTTGTAGCTGAGAACACGGCTTATGACCTGCGTCTGGACTGCCTGATAGATACTCAGGAATTACTGTTGAGTTGCCTGGCCTTGGTACCAGTCCTAAGGAAGACAGATCCAGAAGGGATCTTCCCTGCCTTTGCCTGGGCACAGCCTATGCCCTAAAATCTGGGTAAAGCCAAGCTCTTGCACTGGGTACCTGAAGGCCCCCTTGCTGCACTTCCACCAACCCAATTCCTAACAGTGGCCTTTAGTTCACAGCACACGGGCCTGCTGCAGGAATACTCCTCC
>NW_007247045.1:454928-459562 GCF_000164805.1 Carlito syrichta | reverse complement strand
CCCCTGCATATCCCTGCCCATCTACCTGTCATCCCCCATACCAACTCTCAATTCAAGGTCCAATCCGGAGCCCTCCCTGGCTGTTAGCACCAGGCACACACCATGCAATTCCCGGCAGTTTCTAATTCCCAGCAGTTTCTAACAGTTTTCTGTTTTGCTTAATTGAGGTTTCAGATTTCCCATAAGAAAAGGCCCCTGTTGCTAAAGCCAAGTTTGAAAGTGCCTGGTTTTGAAGCCAGTTGGGCCCTCAGTGAATTTAACTGTTTTTAGTCTGCGGTAATGTCCAGCAAATGCCAAGTGGAAAGGTGTGGGAAGAGGCAGGAAGAGACGGAAATAAAAACCCAACCTATTTCTTCACCTTCCCACCATTCCCCCCACACTCCCTATACTCCTGTCACCCTGAGCTCCAGTCCTTGTTCCTGTGCCTTCCTATTCCCACGCTGGTCCCTGACTAGGGTGCCCTTCAAGATTGACATCCTTTTCTTTTTTTTTTTTGAGTTGGAGTCTCACTCTGTCACCCAGGCTGGAGTGCAGTGGCACACTCACGGTCACTGAAGCCTCGACCTGTTGGGCTCTGGCATCCTTCCTCCTCAGCCTTTCGATTGAAGTAGCTGGAACTAACCATGACTGGCTAATTTTTGTTTAAATTGTAGAGACAAGGTCTTGCCTAGTTGCCAGACTGGTCTCGAACCCCTGAGCTCAGGCAATCCTTTCACCTCAGCCTCCCAAAATGCTGGGATTACAGGTGTAAGCCACCAAGCCTGGCAAGATTGACATTCTTTCGGATGACATTCCCTATTCCCCCAGGATCTCCACTGCCGTCTCATGTGACATGGACCCCTGTCTACTGGCAACCTAGTGATGAAGCCAGTGGGTTTTGGAGTTTGATGTGCCTATATTGAAACCTGGCTCCCTGGCCTGCTAGCTGGGGCCTCAGGCAGGCTACTTAACCTCTGACTTCTAATTTCCTCATGTGTAAAGAAGGGATCATGCCCTTGCCCAGGTAGCTTTAAGGGTTCTACCTGCATGTAAAGAGCTTAGCAGAGGTCACTGCCTTGCTAAGCTATGGTGTAACCACGTGCTCTTTGAGCTATGGCCAGGCCCTGTTTTCTCAAGCTTTGGCCCCCTCCTTGGGGAGGTGAATCACCTCTTTCTGTCTCTAATTTACTTTTTAAATAAACTATATTTTCCGATCTAAAAAAACCAAAAAACTCAGTAGAGTACCACACACAGGGCAGGCATAAGTCCACAGGGTTTCTTCTCAGGACTGCCCGGTGCTCCCATTAAACTCCTGTTTGTCCTATGCAGTGCTACCAGACAGTAACCTTTCAGCTCGACTTGCACCCTAGTTTTCAGGGGGAGTGTGTCTCAGAAGCTGAATAAGAGGCCTTGGGGCCTCTGCTTCAATTCTGGCAGTTTCTAAGGGTTCTTTTCTGTTTTGCTTAATTGAGGGTACAGATTTCCCATGAGAAAAGGGCCCTGTTGCTACAGCCAAGTTTGCGAGTGCCTGGTTTTGAAGCCAGTTGGGTCCTCAGTGAATCTTGTTGGATGGGAAGGGACTCATGGTGGACGAGGACACAGGTGTGAATGAGAATGAGTAAACTCAGGGACCAGGAGCTAGTTAGTGGGGCAAGGCTAAATGCCCAGCACTCACTGGTTTATTATCAGGGTAGGGTATGAAGGCTACAGAGAGAGGGCAAAGTCCAGAGCTGGCGTCAGTCTCTGGCGCCAGTGTTTGTTTAGGGTTTTCTCCATGGCCTAGGGCCCAGCCACTTCTCTTGCCAGACTCACAGCCCTGGAGTTGAGCCCTCCAGGCGGTCAAGGGCAGGCAGGAGATGGGACAGAGTGGGGAGGATGTGTTCTTTAGGTACAGTGTCCCTGACTCCGGGTTCCAGAGGCTCTGGGCCAACTACCAGGAAGCTGTGCATGCCTGCAGCCCGAGCTCCCTGGTAATCACAGCGGTAACTGTCCCCAATATGGGCTGCCACTGCAGGTTCTACATGAGCAAGCTGCAAGGCCTCTTGGAAGATGCGGGTGTCTGGCTTGGGCCAGCCAGCAGCCTCAGAGGTCAGCACAAAGTCGAAGTATTCTCGCAGGCCAAGACCCACCAGGATGTCCTCTAGCCGTCGATCAAAGTTGGAGACGGCCGCCAGCCTCAGACCCCGTGAGCGGCACCCCTTCAGGGTATTCTCCGCCCCCTCCAACACCTGCCAGGTGCAGGGGCTGCTGAAGTCCTCATACAGCTGTTCAGCTATGGGGGCCACAGCCTGGGCATCACGGACACCCGCCAGGTGGAAGGTCTGCAGGACCACATCCAGCCACCACTTGTGGGAGGTGAGGCCGTGGCTCAGGCCATAATTGGGGAAGCTATGGTTCTGAGCCCTGTACGCCTGCCCGAAGGCTTGTCCCAGGGCCGTGGCCTCCACCTCCAGCCCGTGGGCCCGGGCCTTGGTGGCATATTCCTCCCCAACAGGGCGGCGGAGCCTGAGCAGTGTGTCCTTCACGTCCCAAGTCAGCAGTCGTATCTGCAGCCGGTGCGCCATGGAGGAAGCGAGGGCCAGTAGTTCTGCCTCAGGACCCACAGTCAGTCCAAGGGGAAGCTGAGCTGAACAAGACCACCCCTCCACAACCTAACAGTCTTCTCTTTCCAGGCCTCATGGGTAAGACATGCTGGCTGACATGAGGCACTTGAGAAATGTCTTCACAGCACAAAATCCTGGAACAAAAAGCAGCAGGTGAGGTGGATGCTCAGGCCTTGATGTCAGACAGACTGGGTTCAATTTCTGATGCTGCCAACAGTGCGACCCTAGGAAAGTCACTCTCCGAATCCCGGCTCCATGTGTAAAAGAAGCACAGCGACACCAACCTCAGAAGATGCTGGGCTAAATGAGATCATTCATTCATTCCACAACAAATTCTAGGCATCTTTATGAGCTAGAGCTAGGGAATAGGACCCATTTCCAGCCCTTGTGGCATTTATAGAATAGGAGATATACATATCAGACAATGAATTACACAGATAATTAAGTAAAATGAAGTCAGTATGTACCATGAGGATACAAATCCAAGGATCCAGACGGACATGGTGGCTCATGCCTGTAATCCCAGCACTTTGGGAGGTCTTGGGAGGTTGAGACAGGAGAATTGCTTGAGCCCAGGAGACCAGCCTAGGCAACTTAGCAAGACCTAATCTCTACAAAAAATTTAAAAAGTTAGTCACCCGTAGTGGTGCTCCCACCTGTAGTTCCAGCTATTCAGGAGGCTAAAGCAGAAGGATCACCTGAGCCCAGGAGGTAGAGGCTACGGTGAGCTGTGATCATGCTACTGCACTCTAGCTTGGGAGACAGAGTGAGGCCTCAACTCAATAAATAAAAAATAAGTAAATAAATACAAGGACTCAACCTAGTCTTTGTTGTCAGGAAATTTCATAAGCAAGTGAAGTGGAGATCTGAAGAATGAACGTGCAAGAAGCAGAGGTGGTTAAGTGCACCCGATAGTAGAAACAGCAAATGCAAAGACCCTGAGGCAGGGCTAGGAACTTGGTGTTCTGGGTAAATGAGCCAGTCCAGGTAGGGTCTTGTAGGTCAAAGTAAGGAAACAACTATTAAGATTGCTATTACTATTATTAGCAATGTCAAAGACAGAAGGCCCTTGAAGACCATCTGATCAACATCTTCACTGCTGAGCAGGGGAAACTGAGCAAGAGAGGACAGATACTTGCCCAAGGCCACACTGAATCCACAACCAGACTCTGGTCAGTCTTTCTAGTGCACCATGTTTAGATATATTTGGAAAAAAAAATTAATATGATTTGGTGAGCCTGTACAGTACAAGAGAAAAGACAGGACAGGGCAGGTTGTTCCTACCTATCTCTAACCCTCCTGGAGCCCCAGCTTTCTCGTCTTTACTGGAGAAGTAATGTGTGCCCCCCCACCGCCACCCCGGGGAGGAGAGCCGATGAGAGGATTACTAACTCAATGCAGGGCAAATTCCTCAGCCTGCCGTCCAGAGGCTGGGTGCGGCTTCTTGCTCCAGAGCCGATTCCAGAGGGCGCAAGGCCGTCCAGCTGAAGCCCGCGGGGCCAGAGTTCAGGGTGCAGCCAAGCTGGTGCTGAGACAGCGACGAGCCTCACGGTTAGTTTGTCCAGGAAATGAATTTAAGTCAGTCTGGACCTTAGGGAGACCCATCCAAAGACCCTCTCATTTTGCATGCGGGTGGACGGAGGCTAGGACCGTGCCCCAAATCACGCCGGGAGTCACAGGCACAGCCAAGACTAGAACAAAGGGCCCTGGCTCCCTCCTTCCCGCGGCGCCTTCCATTTCCGGAAGTGGGGTTGGGGGCGGCGAGCTCCGGGCCTGGGTTGCCCAGCCTTCCTCCCCACCCGGGGCTCGCTAGAGACGGTCCAGGGAGCCGGAGTCCCCGCAAAGCCTGTCCAGCCGCCCTGCGCGGCGGAAGCTGGGGCGGGAGGGTCCCAGGGACCTGAGTCGAGTCTCCACCCCAGCTCGAGCGCGCTCCCACGGCGCGGCGCGGCGCGGTCCCCGGGGCCCAGCACCCACCTGCCTCTCGGGAAGCCGGGAAGCCGGGAAGCCGGTCGCCAAGGCAGCCGCGGCTCCCCGCGGGCTCGCGCCGAGGCC
>NW_007247045.1:452718-454770 GCF_000164805.1 Carlito syrichta | reverse complement strand
TGTTACCTGGCACCCTCCCCGTGGCGTCGTTCCTTCCACGCGCCCTCTTGCTGCCCTGGTCCGCGCCCTGCTGCTCCCCACCCGTGTCTCGCCGTTAAGCGCGCCCTCTGCTCCTCGCGCACGCCTACGCCCTCCCTCTGATCCCCATCCCCCACCCCGCGCCTCTCCGCCTCCTTCGGATCGGGGCACCCCCCGGAGGCAGCCAGGCTGTCTGAGAGAGTCATGAGATTTGGGACCCAGCCTAGCGGGCCGAATGCCGTGTGGACGTGGGCAAGGCGCCGCCCCTCGCTGGTCTCGGCGTCCCCAGCCGGTGCGATGGGGGCATTGCTTTCCTAGCTGCCTTTTGATTCCTTTGAGGGGGAGTCAAAGCCATTTGATTCCCCTCCCCAAAGTAGTGCATGCTCATCTAAAAAACAAAGCAAAAAAACTTAAAGAATATAAACCTGTACATAGTAAAAAGCGAAAGCTTCACTCATTCACCACCTACTTGGTGAGCATCTGTCTTCCTGGGGATTCAGTGAGAAATGAGCTGTTTCTCGCCTTCACAGAACATGGGAGGGACAGACAATAATCAAGTAAACAAGATAATTTCCCAGCATGATTAAGTGCAATGGAGGCAATAGAACAATTGTGTCATGAACTGTGACAGGCACCTCTTTGGATGAAGTGGTCAGGGGAGGAACAAAGGTCTGAAGGGTGAGAGGCAGGCAGCCAGGTTAAGGTCAAAAGACAAGTGGTCCAGGCGAGGAACTGGCAGGTGCAAAGGTGCTGGGGGCCCCAACCTGCTTCCTGAGCCAGGGCCCTGTGGGGTCTAGGGGTGGGAAGAGAAGGGCTTCCCCACCTCTATCTCTTTCCCCAGGGGTTGCTGAAGTGACAGTTTTGGTTATTATGCCAGGAGACATTTTTCTAGAAGCACACAAACATGCACATAATTTTCTTTCTTCCTCCTCTCCACCCCTCTTTATTTCAAACAAAACAAAAATAGCTCTTCCTGTGTTCCCAAGCTGGTCTGTTCACTTCCTTCAGAGCTACTTCACCCTCCCCCTGGGTTCAGGCCTGGGAGGAAGCACAAAGTACAGAGTCACAGACCTTGGGCCTGCAAGGGAGAGCCTGACTCCAGGGACTCACCTGCAAAACTGGTTTTGTGTCAGCAGCATGAAGCAGGAATAGGGGTGGGAAGGGTGATTGGGAGGCCAGAGGTCCACCTGCATTTCACGGGATCTGAAAATGTCTGAGATTGCCCACTTTTCAGGGCCACCTGAAAACTTCATTTCTCAGGTTCTGGTCTTAACTCTGCCAGCTTTTCTTTTCTGGGCCTCAGTTTCCCAATATACAAAATGGGGAGATGAGACACAATAATTTCCAACTCAAATCTAGGCTAGCTTTTAAGGTAATTTCCAAGATAAATAACTTTGCTCACCCACCCTCATTTCTTTATGTGTAAATAGGGCATAGCAATTATTACAACAGAATCAAATCAGATCACAGGGAAAAAGTTCTATGAGAAGTAAAAGATTGACCAGGTGCAGTAGCTCACATCTGTTATCCCAGCACTTTGGGAGGCTGAAGTGGGAGGATTGCCTGAGCCCAGAGGTTGTCCACCAGCCCGGGCAACTTGGTAAACCTCATCTCTACAATAAACCAAGAAAAATTAGTCAGGTATGGTGGCTCATGTCTGTAGTTCCAGCTACTTGGAAGGTTGAGGTAGAAGGATCACCTGAGCCCAGCAGCTTGAGGCTGTGGTGGTCATGAGCGTGCCACTGCACTCCAGCCTGGGCGACAGAGTGAGATTCCGACTCAAGACAAAACAACAAAAGATTATATTTAGATGAGAAAATTTAGACTCCTGAGAGATTATCGGTTTTGTGCAAGGTCACATACTATTTCAACCCAGGGCTACTACATTGCATAACTCTAGAAAGAAGACATTTCCCTTTCATCTATGTGAATGCGCCCCCTGGAGTTGTGGTCCTGATTTAACTCTGTCTTCAGGGGTATGCTTTTTTTTTTTTTTTTGAGTTGGCGTCTCACTCTGTCTCCTAGACTGGAGTG
>NW_007247045.1:447061-452456 GCF_000164805.1 Carlito syrichta | reverse complement strand
ATTCACTCACCTCAGTCTCCCAAGGCGCGGGATTACAGGCTGAGCCACCAAGCCCGGCTAGGGTTCTGCTTTTCATTTTCTCTGGGTAACTTGTTTAGCAGAGAAAAAGGAGTTTTGAGACTGGGTGTGGTGACTCACTTGCAATCCCAGCACTTTGGGAGGCCAAAGCACAAGGATTGCTTGAGCCCAGGAATTTGAGACCTGCCTGGGCAACATCGCCAAACCTTGTCGCTCCAAAAAATAAAAAAAAATTAGCTAGGCATGGTGGCATATACCTGTAATCCCAGCTGCTTGGGAGGCTGAGGCAGAAGGATTGCCTGAGTCCAAGAAGAGGTCAAGGATGTGTGTGGTAAGCTAGCCTGTGTAACAGTGAAACTCCAACTTAAAAAAAAAAAAAGAATCCTTTCATGTCACAGGAAAGATAATGACAGGTCCCTCATGTGGAATGAGCTTCTTTCTGATTCACCAATTTAAAAATGTGTTCTCTTTTTTTTTTTGAGTGGGAGTTTACATCTGTCATCCGCTGGGCTCAGGTGATCCTTCTGCCTCAGCTTTCCAAGTAGCTGGAACTACAGGCACGCGCTACCACACCTGGCTAATTTTTGATTTATTGTTGAGACAAGGTCTTGCCAAGTTGCCTGGACTGGTCTCAAACCCATGGGCTCAGGCAATTTACTCGCCTCGGCCTCCCAGAGTGCTGGGATGACAAGCTGCGTCACCGAGCCTGGCCAAAATGTATACTTTTTTTTTTTCTTGAGTTGGCGTCTCACTCTGTCTCCCAGACTGGAGCGCAGTGGCCGCTCCCGGCCACCGCAGCCTCGACCTGCTGGGCTCTGGCGATCCTTCCGCCTCAGCCTTCCGAGGAGCTGGAACTACAGGCGCACACTACCACGCCCAGCTGAATTTTTGATTTATTGTAGAGATGATGTCTCGTCAAGCTGCCCAGGCGGGTCTCGAACCTGCGGGCTCAGGCAATCCACTCACCTCAGCCTCCCAAAGGCACGGGATTACAGGCTGAGCCACCGAGCCTGGCTCAAAATGTATACTTTTAATGGGTATCTTTTCCTCCCTAAGTCGTATGACAGAAATCCTCTGCTGGTTTCATTTGCTGGTCTGTGTGGGCTGTGGCCTGGTGGTGGCTCCTGAAGACACCCGGCATGTTATGATACTGGAGGCTGCCTTCAGTTATTTCTCTTTGGGAAACCAAGTTTCTTTTCTTTTCTTTCTGAGTTGGAGTCTCATTCCATCACCCAGACTGGAGTGCAGTGGCATGCTCCCGACTACCGTAGCCTCGACCTACTGGGCTCCGGTGATCCTTCCACCTCCGCATTCCAAGTAGCCAGAACTACAGGTGCGCGCTACCATGCCTGGCTAATTTTTTATTTGTTGTAGAGATGAGGTCTCACCAAGTTGCCTGAGTAGGTCTCGAACCCACGGGCTCAGGCAGTTCACTCACCTCGGCCTCCTAAAGTGCTGGGATTATAGGATGATCCACCTAGCCCTGCCAAAACCAAGTTTCTTACATGAAGGCTTTTCCCTTCAGATTCCCCTACTGAGAGCACTAAGTAAATCCATGTTGGGCTCACCAGACACATCTCTCTGTCTCTCCTTTTACATTTCTGTTTACTTATTTTTTAAACTTGTAATACAAATATAGAAAAAAGTGCAAAGTAGGGTACATGTCCCTGAATTTTCACAAAGTGAACATACCCATGTAACTAGCACCCAGACCAAGAAAAAGAACAATTTCCAGAACCCTACAGCTCATCCACTTCCAGTCACTTATCCCACAAGGGGGAACTATCCTGACTTCCAGTTGCATAGTTTACCTGCTTTTGAACTGTATATATGTAGAATAATACAGCATGCATTCTTTCACATCTTGCTTCTTTTGCTCAAAATTTTATGTGATTCATTCGTGTTGCTATGTGCAGTTATTGTTCATTCATTCTCATATCTATAATATTCTATTATATGAATAGAGCACATTTTACTGTTGATGGACATTTGGGTTATCTCCAGTTTTATTACATGTTACAAAATGCCGCTATGAACATTCTTGAACATGTCTCTTGATGAACATATGCATACATTTCTGTTGGGTAAATACTTAGATACGGAATCACGAGGTCATAAAGTATGCACATGTTCAGCTTTCATAGGGCCAGTTTTCTCAGAGTTTCAGCTGTTCCACATTCTGATGGATGTATTGTGGTCTTAATTTGAATTTCTCCACTGACTCGTGAAGATACTTTTTCACATATGTATTAGCCAAGTTTTTGTTTATTTTATTCGTACAACCATATATGAATATATCTTTGTTATACATGAATAAAGATAATACATAAAAAGAGGTAAAGTCCCCCTAAAATTAACTCCTTCCCAGTTTTGAGCACCAGACTTGGAGTTAGAAGACCTGAATTCTTGCTTTGGTCTGCCACTGGCTTGCTGTGTGACTTAGGACAAGCCACCTCTCTGGGTCGGTCCCCCCATTTACAAAATGAGTATTTAGGTGGTTTCTAAGGGCCTCTTTGATATTCTGACCACTGTTCCTATGATTCCAAGAGCCTCCATAAGGTAGGTTGTCCCAATATCCTTCCTCTCAATCTTCCTGAGTGATTGAACCCCTGATTTAAATTGAGCATATGGCTGCCCCACTAGATTATTTTACAACCAGGTGTCGACATGTGACTAAGTACAGACAAGGATGTGTGGACAAAAATGGTGTATGTAACACTTAGGTCATGCCCTTATAAGGAAAGGTCATGTCCTACACTTGCCCTTTTCTTCTTTCTGTTGGTTGAAAAGAGAACCTGATGGTGGGAACTGGACCCGCCATCTTTGATCATGATGAGGTGGAAGCCAAGATGTGTTGAGGATGACAAAACAAGGCAAGAGCTAAGACCCTCCCCTGCCATGTAGCTGACATAATATCAGCCCTGGATTGCTTAGAGAGAAGTACATTTCCATCTTAAGCTACTGTGATTTGGGCTTTTCTTATATACACTGGACCCGAATCCCAACTAATACACAGAGTGACTGAGGAATGACTTTAGGTTGGGTGTTGGATCAGGTTTCTTTATGTGTAAATAGGGCACAATTGAAGGAATTGGAGGAAATGACACTTAAGCTGAGATCTTAAGAGGAAGGATGACAGGTGTAATCTCAGCACTTTGGGAGGAGGCGAGAGGATTGCCTGAGCCCACGGATTTGAGACCAGCCTGGACAACTTGATGAGACCTCATCTCTACAATAAGTAAAAAAATTAGTTGAGTGCGCACCTGTAGTCCCAGCTACTCAGAAGGCCAAGGTGAAAGGATCATCTGAACCCAGAGGGTAGAGTTTGCAGTGGCTGTGAGTGTGCCACTGCACTCGTCTGGGAAGCAGAGTGAGACTCCAACTCAGAAGAAACACACACACACACACACACACACACACACACACACACACACACACGAGGAAGGAGCTATTTAGATTTAGAGCAAAAGCATTCCAGACAAAGGGGACCACTGGAGCAAACGTGCTGAGACCTTGCCAACCTACTGTGAAAGAAGGCACATCTGGTTAACCCTGGTGTTTCATCTTTCATGCAACTGTTAACAGTGACTGAGTCAATGGGTTGGCCATGTGACCTGAGCAGGGCCAATCAGAGACCTCCAGAGATCTGCTATATCAATGATGGGGCAGAAAGGATCTTTCTCTGGCATTATAAGTCTTAAGGATCATTTCTGTCTAGAGTTATTGAGGATCATGTTGCTGCCAAGTAGCAAAAGCCCACCTGAGAATGAAGACAAGCTGAGGCAAACAGAAAAGAGCTAGAAAGGGACAGAGTCCTCCATGTGAGCCTTTGACCCTGGATTCAACCACACCTGTCCTTATCACCATCCAGTTATGAAAACTAGTCATTCCCTTTTCTGCTACTGAACTGGGTCTCTGTCACTTGCAACCAAGAGCACCCAGAACAATACAGAGCGTGGTTTGCTGCAAGTCATGGGCCAAAATATGTGGAATTGGTGGAGTCCAAGTGAGGTGTGGAGAAGGTCAAGATTCCCCATTCAATAGTCGGGAAACCAGCAATCTTTGCTCCTAGGTAGTAAAGAAGCTAAAATACCACTTGTATTTTAGAACTTGGCAACCGTATACCCACTGAGTTGCAGTTGTAAGGATCTTAGTAAAGCTAAAAGTGAAAATAGTAGAATGTTTTGGCTACCTGTCGTGGCCTTCAGTAAGTTCCTGCAAGAAAGGGACAAGCTAGTCCCAGCTAGCACATCTGAGAGAAAAACAAGAAAATCCAGTCTCAGTAGCAGATGACTTTAATGCTTACTAACCGGTAGTAATGCCTAGAAGTCTGATAATAATATGCTTTGCCAGATTGTGAAAGTTGAATTCTGTCCAGGGATAAAATTACTATTAATAAGGACAGGCCACATAGCAGGAGACTGGAACTGTGCCAGAGCCAGATCCCACAGGACCACCCAACCCTTTCCCCTGAGTCCTGACTGCTGCCTGGCCATTATAGCCTCTGTAGACAAAACATTGTGGGCTGGCACTCTTGTGGAGTCAGACAAGTCCCTACTCCAGAGGGCGCCACTTGCATAGACCATGATGTCTGAAGGCAACTGGGCTCTTTGGACTTCTCCATTCCTGGAGCTAACTGCAGACGGTCCTGAACTTACTATGGTTCGATTCTAGATTCTCAACTTTACAATGATGCGAAAACAATATAGATTCAGTGAAAACCACTTCAGAGTCAGGGGTGGTGGCTTACACATGCAGTCCTGGCACTTTGGGAGATGGAGGTGAAAAGACTGCTTGAGCCCAGGAGTTTGAGACCTGCATCTCTACAGAAAAAATCAAAATTAGTCAGGCGTGGTGATACAAGCCTGTAGTTCTAGCTACTCAGGAGGCTGAGGTGGAAGGATCACCTGTCCAGGAAGTCGAGGCTACAGTGAGCCATGATCATGCCACTGCACTCTAGCCTGGACAAGAGTGAGACCCCGACTCAAAAAAACAAACAAAAACTGTACTTCAAATTTTGATTCAAAAAGAAATTTTTTTTTGAGTTGGAGTCTCACTCTGTTGCCCAGGCTGGTATGCAGTGGCACAATCACGGCTACTATAGCCTCAACTTGCTGGGCTCAGGCGATCCTTCTGCCTCAGCCTTCCAAATATAGCTGGAATCACAGGTGTGCACCACCATTCCCGGCTAATTTATTGTAGAGATGATATGGTCTTGCCAAGTTGCCCAGGCCGGTCTCGAACCCCTGGGCTCAGGCAATCATCTCGCATCTGTCTCCCAAATTGTTGGGATTACAGGTGTGAGACACTGACACCAGCCCAAAATTCTTTTTTTTGTTTTTTTTTTTTTTTGAGTTGGAGTCTCACTCTGTCACCC
>NW_007247045.1:445593-446852 GCF_000164805.1 Carlito syrichta | reverse complement strand
CCTGCGGGCTCAGGCAATCCACTCACCTCAGTCTCCCAAAGGTACGGGATTACGGGGTGAGCCACTGAGCCCGGCTCCAAAATTCTTTATAATAACTTTACTACAATATAGGCTTTGTGTTAGATAGCTTTGCCCAACTGTAGGCTAATGTAAGTGTTCTGGGGACATTTAAGGTAGTGTGAATGAAGTTATAATGTTCAGAAGATCAGTATATTAAATGAATTTCTGATGTGATATTTTCAGTTCATGATAGGTTTATCAGAACATAAACCTATTGTATAAGTAGACAAGTATCTGTGCAACATTGTCAGGCCCATAATTTTTCTGATTATTAGGAGGTACGGGGTACCATGGTTAGGGGCAGAGGCTGTGGAGTCGAACTGTATGGGCTCAGATGCCACTTCTGCTGTTTTCTGTGTGGCTGAGGTACTAATTCAGTTCTATCACAGACTTCAGTGCTCTTGGGTGAGCTACAGAAGCTCTCTAGATATAACTTCCTCATTGCAAAATATCCCAAGCTAAATTTAGTATTCTCTTTGCACCTTGGCCTGCTTCTGTTCCTCTTGGGCTTCCCTATCTCAGTAAGTGGCTCCTCAGTCACCCTGAAGGATAAGCCAAGTTCGTCCCTCACAGCTAATCTATCTCCTAAACACATCCTAAATCCATCCCCACTGTCACCCCTCCAGTGCAGGCCATCAAGTCTTCTCATCTGCACTTTGCCATAGAGCTGCTTTTATAAAATACAAATTAGATTAAGTAATCCCCGGCTTAAAAGTCTTCAAATGGTTTCCTTTGCTCTTGGAATAAAGTTGGAAAAGACTAATGAGGACTTTGAGTCCTGCATGGTTTGGCTCTGGTCTGTCCCTCTCCATTCAATTTAGGTCATCCTGGTGCTCCAGACAGACTAGCCTTTTGTTCTTCCAGTTAGAAGAGGTCCAGGGCCTTTGTACAACTGTTCCCTTTACCTGGAATCCTCTTCCCCGATTGTCTTGGCTTAATTGCTCATTCTTCAGGTCTAGGCCCAAGTGTCAGTCCTTCAGGGAAGTATTTCCTGATCTTCCAAAGCAGGTCAGGTCCCGGTTACCACCCTCACCGCACCTGTCATGACATCATTTGTGCATGTCCGCCTCCCACTTCTCAGGTAGACTTTTTCATTCTGCTGTTTACCATGAGCTTTGCAAGGGGTCATGACAGAGTGGTTTGCTTCCTTCTGACTGTCTGTACCTAAAGGACAGTGTCTGTCTCCCATCTCTGTGCTT